>NC_042972.1:4878030-4974830 GCF_901001165.1 Salmo trutta | reverse complement strand
TAAAAGATCCCACCAAGTTCATCGTGTTTAGTTTGTTGTCGACATTTGGAAGGTTTTGCCCGTCGTGACTCTTTTTATCCGACATTTATTCTACTGGCGTAAAAAGGTTGGCTGGAAGCCTGGTTCGTGTGATTTAAAATAATGTTACTACAGTAGTTAGCTAGCTACCTTTTTCTTTATTGAAGGATCCTTTGTATTTAGTGTTGCACAAGCTGGTTAGCTTCTCTTTATTATGAAGTGGCTGGCTCTGGCTTAGAGAGATAATGGAGTGTTGGTGTACATTATCAAACGTCAGAAATACCTCTCCTTCAACCACTACATTTTTACATCTATCTAAGACCTCCTTAGCAAAACATTGAATGAATAGCCAGATTTCTTGAGACATTATGTTGACTTATTCTGACAATTTGAGGGTGTTGTTGCTAGGTAACAGGCTGAGATTCATGGGGAGATGCTGCCAAGGGAACCGATTGGCTGAAATTAAATGATGAATCCTTTACTCACAGTCCCTCTCAGGCCAGTTTAGAGTGGTTGATGTCCCAGGTTTATATGCGCTGTGTGCAATAGTCTGGCGATGAGGTTTCTACAATATAGAAAAACAAGTCAACTTGTAGAGAACTCAGTTAAAACAAAACCAAAAAACTGGCGATGTGCCCTTGAGCAAGGCACTTAAACCTAATTTACTCCAGGGACACCGTACTACTGTGGTAGACCCTGTAAAACACATTTCACTGCACCTATCCAACATCTTGTTTTAATCTGGCTCGTCTCTATAACCTAAAGGTCTCTCTCTCTCTCTCTCGACAGATAATTAAGTATGGTGTGATCAGTACTGACTCTCTGATTGACGACCTGCTCCACTGGAAGACCCTGTATATTGCTGGCAGACTGCACAAACCGGTAAGTGTTAGTCCCTGTAGCAGAGGTGAGTGTACATAGAGCAGAGGTTGTTGAGAATGTGCATAACCATGATGTTAGTCATGTAATCACAGATTAAACCATGTGATGGAACTATAGGTTTAGTTACAATTCAGTCGTGCACCATGGTTTTGGTACCTGACCGCTTTTGTGTAGGTGAAGATCCTAGTGCAGGGTGGGAACAGGAAGCTGACTATGTTATTGTTATGTAGGTGAAGATCCTAGTGCAGGGTGAGAACAGGAAGCTGACTATGTTATTGTTATGTAGGTGAAGATCCTAGTGCAGGGTGAGAACAGGAAGTTGACTATGTTGTTATGTAGGTGAAGATCCTAGTGCAGGGTGGGAACAGGAAGCTGACTATGTTATTGTTATGTAGGTGAAGATCCTAGTGCAGGGTGGGAACAGGAAGCTGACTGTTATTGTTATGTAGGTGAAGATCCTAGTGCAGGGTGGGAACAGGAAGCTGACTGTTATTGTTATGTAGGTGAAGATCCTAGTGCAGGGTGGGAACAGGAAGCTGACTATGTTATTGTTATGTAGGTGAAGATCCTAGTGCAGGGTGGGAACAGGAAGCTGACTGTTATTGTTATGTAGGTGAAGATCCTAGTGCAGGGTGGGAACAGGAAGCTGACTATGTTATTGTTATGTAGGTGAAGATCCTAGTGCAGGGTGGGAACAGGAAGCTGACTGTTATTGTTATGTAGGTGAAGATCCTAGTGCAGGGTGAGAACAGGAAGCTGACTATGTTATTGTTATGTAGGTGAAGATCCTAGTGCAGGGTGAGAACAGGAAGCTGACTATGTTATTGTTGTGTAGGTGAAGATCCTAGTGCAGGGTGAGAACGGGAAGATGCGTGCTGCGTTGGTGGGGAACCTGAAGAGCGCTGTGACTGCCTCCTTCCTTATGCTGCCGGAGAGCTTCTCTGAAGAGGACCTGTTCCTGCAGATTGCTGGGCTCTCCTACGCCGGTGACTAGACTTTTTGGTTACATTTGAATTATTTAGGGCAGCTTACCATTACTTCATTTTAAATAAAGTAAACAAACACCTATCACTGAAAGTACAAAAACTTTTAAAGTAGCTGCTATATGCAAAGTCAATGTTTTTACCTCTTTCTCCCTAAGCTGTTGACTAGTCTAACATTACTAAAGCTTACCGTCTGCTTCCCAGTCAAAATGTTGTTAAGTTTTTGTTAGTTTTAGTGTTTGGCAGGTTTTTTTCCCAGCTGTTTGAGCACACAATTTGTTTTTATTGAGGCAAGCTGAAAGTTTGGTAGCTGAAGTCTACTCCCCTTCTTCAGTGATTGGTCAACAGTAAGGATTCTTCAATTAAGTGGGTTTTTTTTTTGTCAAACAACGAGAGACTACAAGTTTTCATGTACATTTTTCCACTTGAGAAATACTGCACCAAACATCTTAGTTAGATGTAAAATTGCGCAACTAAGACCTCAGCAAAAACATAAAACAAGAAATAATGTAATTAATGTTGATCTTTGATTTAATTCTGACTATTTTGAGGAAATGTTATGGCTATGTTGTTGTACGGCGTATGAAAAGGGACATAGTAATATTTTTTCTGGTTTTCTAAGGAAATTTCTTTTTATTAAGGGACTAAGCGAGGCACAGACGTTTGTGTCACCTAACCAAGTTCTACTAGGACCAAACCCAAGCTAGTCTTCCCTGTGGCTCAGTTGGTAGAGCATGGTGTTTGCAATGCCAGGGTTGTCGGTTCGATTCCCACGGGGGGCCAGTACAAAAAAAAAAAAAAAAAAATGCATTCACTACTGTAAGTCGCTCTGGATAAGAGCGTCTGCTAAATGACTAAAATGTAAATGTAGTATGCAAACGCTTTAATTCTAGACCCGTGCTGCATCCCAATTCACCACCCATTTATATGCATTTAAAAATGGTGGAAACTCCCTTCACGCAATGCTTACACCAATCATATGCTTTTAAATCCATGACGGAGTGAAAACGCAGCTCACATGGTGAGAAGGGTAGAGAATATTGGTTATTAGTCTACTGTTCTGCTGGTTGTTTGTGAAACTGTTTTGTTGTCCCCCCCAAGGGGATTTTAGGATGGTGATTGGAGAAGACCGGTCCAAGGTGGCTAACATTGTCAAGGAAAACGTCCAACACTTCCGCATCCTGTACAACAATATTCTGCAAGAGTGTCCACAGGTGGTGTACAAGCCGCAACAGGGGAAACTGGAGGTGAGAAGTGTGTGTGTACACAAGCCTCAGCATGGGAGGCAGGAGGTGAGAAACACAGGTCTGGCCTCCATCCCAATTGTGTTAGTGTGAATACATTCTATATCAGGGCTCTCTAACACTGTTCCTGGAGAGATACCCTCCTGTAGGTTTTAACTCTGACCCTGTTTCCTGGAGAGATACCCTCCTGTAGGTTTTAACTCCGACCCTGTTCCTGGAGAGAAAACCTACAGGAGGGTATCTCTCCAGGAAACAGGGTCGGAGTTAAAACCTACAGGAGGGTATAACTCCGACCCTGTTTCCTGGAGAGATACCCTCCTGTAGGTGTGTTGTAGTTGAATAAGTCTTGAGGGTCAGTTTGTCTAGCTGACGCCCCTCCCCAGGACCCCTAACCAGCTGACGCCCCTCCCCAGGACCCCTAACCAGCTGACGCCCCTCCCCGGGACCCCTAACCAGCTGACGCCCCTCCCCGGGACCCCTAACCAGCTGACGCCCCTCCCCGGGACCCCTAACCAGCTGACGCCCCTCCCCGGGACCCCTAACCAGCTGACACCCCTCCCCGGGACCCCTGACCAGCTGACACCCCTCCCCAGGACCCCTAACGTGTGTGTGTTCTAGGTGTGTAATATGCTGTGTGTAAATCTTCCAGGTGGATAAGAGTCCAGAGGGTCAGTTTGTCCAGCTGATGGCCCTCCCCAGGACACTGCAGCAGAGGATCACACGACTGGTGGACCCGCCAGGGAAGAACAGGGACGTGGAGGAGATACTACTACAGGTGGCCCAGGACCCAGACTGTGGTTCTGTGGTGCAGCAAGGTATGTAGTCCAGCGGCTAAGGAGGTGGACCTGTAGCCAAAGGTTGCCGGTTCGAATCCTGGGCAAGGCGATGAAACAAGGGGTGAATCGATCTGACAGCTGGTGCTGCTAAACCCAGACCAATGATGTACAGTTGAAGTGGGAAGTTTACATACACTTAGGTTGGAGTCATTAAATCTCGTTTTTCAACCACTCCACAAATGTCTTGTTAACAAACTATAGTTTTGGCAAGTCGGTTAGGACATCTACTTTGTGCATGACACAAGCAATTTTTCCAACAATTGTTTACAGACAGATTATATCACTGTATCACAATTCCAGTGGGTCAGAAGTTTACATACACTAAGTTGACTGTGCTTTTAAACAACTTGGAAAATTCCAGAAAATGATGTCATGGCTTTAGAAGCTTCTGATAGGCTAATTGACATAATTTGAGTCAATTGAAGGTGTACCTGTAATTGTCTGTCTGTCTGTCGACCCACTCATCTCTTTTCTTCTGTTTCTTTTCTACAGGGATATCGTCAATAGTGAAGTCTTCAAGCATAACTCAGACTGCCAAAGGAATCGCCACGGCTGGTAATAAATGATTAGTTTGCCTCTATTATATATTTAATTCATTAAGGATATCAACACACAGTGCAGATGTACAGGTTTACCTGACTGTGTTCTCCTCACACAGGGCTGCTGAAGTCGCTGTCCTATAGCACTAAGAAGCTCCAGAAGATGTGGAAGGGCTGGAGAATGAAGACACCCTGATCCTCCCAGTTATATTTAAGCAATAAGGCCTGAGGAGGTGTGGTATATGGCCAATATACCACGGCTAAAGGCTGTTCTTACATACGTACGAACGACGCAACGCGGAGTGCCTGGATACAGCCCTTAGTCGTGGTATATTGGCCATATATCAAACTCCCGAGGTGCGTTATTGCTTAAATATAACTGGTTACCGATGTAATTAGAGCAGTAAAAATACATGTTTTGTCATACCCGTGGTATACGGTCTGATATACCACGGCATTCAGCCAATCAGCATTCAGGGCTCGAACCACCCAGTTTTATAAATGGTTATATACTGTACAGTCCCTTTCTGCCTGGATGAACTGAAATACCAACCTGTTCCCCTTTGGGTCATTGTTCAAGAGGATGCAGCATCACAGAAAGTTTTAGATTGAAATGTGTTGTGTTCAACATATATATGATACTCTGTCATACACAATAGGGAATTGTTACATTTGTATCTGCAGCGTTGTGAATGTTTCACCTAACTGAATACAACCCAGTTACACAAAGAGGTCCTTTTAAAATGAAGCCCTGTTTCCCTGCACCTGTCTTAATCTACATGTCTATAGGGTCTGTTGCCAGTTTTAAATCGGCCATTACCTGGGGTGTATTCATTCCGCCAAACCAAACTTTTTAGTTGCAGATGTTTCGTCAAACAGAACAAAACCGGGAGTGCTGAGCGGGTTAAGAGAAATTTTGTTGGAGGCGGCTTATGGTAGACGAATTAACATTCAATTATATGGAAACAGCTCCGGTGAACATTCTTGCAATCAGCATGCTCCCTCAACTTGACATCTGTGGCATTGTGTTGTGACAAAACTGCACATTTTTAAAGTGGCCTTTTGTCTCCAGCAAAAGGTGCACCTGTGTAATGATCGTGCTGTTTAATCAGTTTCTTGATATGCCACACCTGTCAGGTGGATGCATTACTAACACTGCATCACTAACAAATTTGTGCACGAAATTTGAAAGAAATAAGCTTTTTGTGCATTTCAGGGATATTTTACTTCAGCTCAAGAAACATGGGACCAACACTTTTTTTATATGTTGCGTTTTTATATTTTTCTTCAGTGTACAATGACCATAATCCATTGCACGCCTACTTGTCTGGTCTGTGTGGTGCAGACGTGGAGACAGAAGAACACGGTGATAGAGAGCAGCTGCTTTGTGAGGTATCTCTACCTGAAAATACATGATCCAAGTGAGTGATAGTTGGTATTCAGCAGTCATAACAGTATGCCTTATTTACTTTGAAGAACTACTAAAATACTGATTTTTTTTTTTTGTCAGACAGCAGCTCTATAGCGATGAGATAACTTTATTATTTGAATTCAAAGTCATCATATAGACCTAAAACAGCAGAAATACTTTATTAAAGTACTGTGAATAAATGATGGGTAAGTGATGACAGTCAATACCGTCATGGGACTTATTGTTTTATTCTGTGTCAACCCATAATGCATTTCATGTCAAAACAAAAATAATTCAAACCAACATCGAAAACCAGGCACAAGGAGGGACCTACCTGAATTTGACTAATAGAAACTCTCACCAAACTAAAATGTTTTGTTTGGCAGACTTAATACTCCCCTGGGTAACATCATGGTACATTGTGTGTCACCCACAATGATGTAGGGTGTAAGTGACTTTTTAGTGCACTTGAAAAGAGAATGAAAGAAACAGTATGTCACTTATATCTTTGTAAAATGGCAGTTTTTATGAGAATGGATTAAAGTGTTATCACCTTGCTTCTCAGTGTCATTGTCTCTCCAACCCCCCCCCCCCCCCCCCCCCCCCCCCCTACTGCACTTAACTCAAACATTTTTCCACATTATCGACGGGTTAGCTGACAACGAAAACAATGGGGCAGAATGCAGTGTGTTGTGATTCTGAACGGTCAAAGAGCTAGCGACAATGACAAGAAGCTGCCATGTGGGGAGTCATCGGTGGCTCGTTTTTTATCTTGTTCTTGACACCATGCCTTGTTTTGATTGTCACGTCTATGCTAATATGGTTAAAATTCACTATAGCTTGCTAACCAACAACTGGAATGATGTATTTGAGACTGGTGCTCATTGCGTTAATGTATGTTTTCAATAAACATTAAAGATGAAATATAGTTTAGATGTTGTAGACAATCTAAGCCAACCCCGTCTTGTTTTGCTCCATAGTTGCACGTGTTTGTTGCTAAACAACCAAGCTTTTTTTCTATGTTCTTGTGTTTTATGATTTGGATCATGTGTATGTATGTGTGTGTGTGTGTGTGACTAGAGAGAACTAGTGCTAAATAAAATGGTTTGTTTCCCTTATCTGCTGAATCACTAGACAAGTGTGGTTCTCTTTAAAAAAAAAAAAAGACTATCTTGACAAAGGAATTGTTATTCTAGAAGCACATGGACAACGCTATTGAAATACAGAGTTAAGCCTAGTTAGTTTATTACATTGAAAAATGGGCTTTGCTCTGGGCCTGTTAGGGCACATGATTTCTTCGAGGGTATATTGACGATCACATTTAATGTGCATCCTACGCGGGATGGAAACAGGATTCACCCCCCCCCCCCCCAAAAAAAATCGAACAACTTCTGTTAAAAAAAATAAACAAAACAGAACTGATCCCTACACTGGCTCAAGGGGAACCTGGGAGGGCAGGTCTTCCAGTACCCCTTGCAAGTCTTAAGATATAAAATCCATAAGTGCCAAAAACTTTTCTGCCTCAGCCACAATAATATCTAGTTTCTTAAGAGTTATTTGAGACTTGTGCTGTACAGATTAACTGTGGCAATAATCCTTAACACACAGGGTAGCTTTTGTGTGGCAGCAAACATTTACTACAGGCTGTGGTGCGTCCACTACCATCACTTGTTTTCTCAATTCTTTTAATCGCCTCCGCATAGGAGATTCCATTGACCTCAATCTCCTTCCCCCTTACAGGGCACTCCAGGAACTCAGTATCATGATCCCCACCACAATTACAACACTGTCGTCCTTCTACACACCGTTCTTCAGTGTACTCGGTTTGTCCGCGCGCGCACACACACACGCACGCACGCACGCACACACACACACACACTTGAAACATGGTCAAATCCTTTACAATTCTTACACTGCAATGGTTTGGGACGAAAGCTCTTACAGCGTATCTTACATAACCAAGCTTCACATGCATTTGCTCTTTATAAAAATAAAAAATAAAAATAAAACAGGACCGACAGATTTTCTTATTTTCCTCCATTCAACTGAATACTTAAACAGGTTTCCACACGCATCCCAACAAGAAGCGATTCATTATCACACACACACATATCCTCCACTCCAATTTCAGCCAATTTCCGTTTTTTGTTCCAGGTTTTGATATTACTGTTGTCCATTCAGAACATTCATCTTCACCAATTATTTCTCGATTCGAACTCGGCATCCACTTCCGCCGTCTTCCCTCCCACCTCATCAGTTCGTCCCTCGGGTATTAACACCACTTCCTTGTCTTGTACCTGCAAAGGATGTGACGCAATGTCATTATCATAATTTATGCCGATATTATTTCATAGAGCTCGACCAATGAGCGCTGTCCACTTTCACCACCTGCTAGGAAGAGAATTCTATCATTCCAAACATTCTTCCCCCTTTTCGTTTTTACACCGAACTTCCTAAGTTTTTTTTGTCGGACCGCTTAGCCATTGTTTTTCAACTCACCTCGGACACCAAACAATTACATTGGTCCGTTGCTTTTTTCTTCTTGTTCTTCTTCTTCTGTGGATTGAGACGGAGCAAGGATTGTTAGCGTTATTATCGGCGCGAATATAACTGGGAAGATCCCAAAGTGGCGCTGTAAGGAAGGTGGTATGTACCCTGTAACGACTAGGCTGCTGGAACACTGGGTCGATGCTCAGACACTTTACTAACCTTCAATGCATGCTTGTTGCGTGACAATTCATTAATGACATTGTTTTAAAACTGAAAGTAGAGGGGGAAAATGTTTCCCAAGGTAAATGAAGTGTGACTAATGATTTAATGATTGGGAGACGATCAGTAACATCATTTATGAGTATTAGTAGGCTAAATAACGTTGGAATTTGAAGAAACCGTGTCATAATAAGTCGTACACGTTTTATGTACCCTCCTGTGTTAACTATTCCTAGTTACATGGGAAATGGGATAAAGTTGTAACGTTGAAAATCTCATGAGAGAGAAATGTCAGATAGTGTAGACTATATCAAAGTGCTTTTCGAAAGTGGTTTTCCTGAAGAAGAAAAAAGGATTGCAGGAAAGGTATCTTCGGAATGTTGAGTGTGGGAAGCGAGAGAAGCGTGTTAGAGCATTACAGTGGAGGCTGGTGACGCGAACAAAATCAGGAGGACCGGAGACTCACGGTATAGGCACGGACCTCAGACGACAAAAAAACTTGTTTGAAAAAACGTCTAAGAAAAATTATTTTAACCTAAAGCATTTATTAAAGGAATTTTATAGTAAAATATTCATCTAGGTAGTAGCAGTGTGCAGGACAGGCTCGTCATGGAGGTATTGGGTTGGAGAAGAGCTCAACAAATCCACTCAGGGCAGGACAGGATTGTACTGTTAAAGATGTGCAGTTTGACTAAACCGCCAACACATAAAATGATCACTTATCTCCCCTATTTATTGTAGGATTGTGATATGTGATTAATCAACATAGACACTAGTTCATTTTGAATACTAGTTTAATAACAATTTAAAACAAGTTTAAAGAATCAACACTTCATCACTCCAAAATGTACACGAGCTAACTCGTATGTAAACATTGAACATCTTAGTGTAAACAACAATAGATAATTGAGTAGTAAACAAGTAGGTTGTTATTATTACTAAAGCATCATTTCAGATGAACAAAAACGACAAACCAGCAGTGTCCAACCAGACCAGCAATATATCTACTGGGGGAAGAGACTTCTATTCCAGACCAGTAATAGATCTACTGGGGGGAGAGACTTCTATTCCAGACCAGTAATAGATCTACTGGGGGAAGAGACTTCTATTCCAGACCAGTAATAGATCTACTGGGGGAAGAGACTTCTATTCCAGACCAGTAATAGATCTACTGGGGGGAGAGACTTCTATTCCAGACCAGTAATAGATCTACTGGGGGAACAGACTTCTATTCCAGACCAGTAATAGATCTACTGGGGGAAGAGACTTCTATTCCAGACCAGTAATAGATCTACTGGGGGAAGAGACTTCTATTCCAGACCAGCAATAGATCTACTGGGGGAAGAGACTTCTATTCCAGACCAGCAATATATCTACTGGGGGAAGAGACTTCTATTCCAGACCAGTAATATATCTACTGGGGGAAGATACTTCTATTCCAGACCAGTAATAGATCTACTGGGGGAAGAGACTTCTATTCCAGACCAGTAATAGATCTACTGGGGGAAGAGACTTCTATTCCAGACCAGTAATAGATCTACTGGGGGAAGATACTTCTATTCCAGACCAGCAATAGATCTACTGGGGGAACAGACTTCTATTCCAGACCAGTAATAGATCTACTGGTGGAGCAGCCTTCTATTCCAGACCAGTAATATATCTACTGGGGGAAGAGACTTCTATTCCAGACCAGTAATAGATCTACTGGGGGAAGAGACTTCTATTCCAGACCAGCAATATATCTACTGGGGGAAGAGACTTCTATTCCAGACCAGCAATAGATCTACTGGGGGAAGAGACTTCTATTCCAGACCAGCAATAGATCTACTGGGGGAAGAGACTTCTATTCCAGACCAGCAATAATACACATGATTATCAACTCACTAGATTTGATAAGTTTAATCAGGTGTGTTATTGCAGGGCTGGAACATAACCCTGCACACCCAGCAGACCTCCAGCAGGGTTGGTCTGCTCCACTTGTAATAGGTTTATAAATTGCGTGTGAATTTTAACTGTATTTTTTGTGCTAACATAGGTACACATAATCCATGGGAAATAGGATATTCCCTAAGTCTCAGGTTTGGGACATTCATTGGTATCTCACTCCATCATTTCCATGTATGAGGAAAGAAAAATCGAAGAAACAGGCTTCATTTTACTCAAATTCGACAGCACTGAATAATATGTTGTTGTTTGATTTGATTTTCATAGGATCTCTTTTAGTCCTTATTTGAACTAATCTTCCAAGAGTCATTAAAATATAATTTTTAATTCTGTTATCTCTCCTTCCTCAAAGTTTTCCATGCTAGGGACTGGAACTCTACCTGACAGCTGGAAATTAGCTAGCTGATTTATACTTCATTAACTTAGCTAAACAGTATGTAAAGTTAGCTAGCTTGCTAGCTAGCAGCTTATTTGAGTTAGCCTGTAAAGCGGCCTACTGTAGCTAACTAGCTAATAATACATTATTGTTTTTTACATTTTCAAAATGTATTGACTTACTTTAATATGTTCTGTCTCTGATTTAATTGAGCTCCCTATTTTTCTGGTGGTAGTACGAAGCCAGCCAGCAGGCAAAAAGTGTGTATGTCACGTTTGAGCTAAGCACGCTTCTAACTCATACTTGTGCATTGCAAGGGGAGGAAGCCGTCCATTACTATGCAGGTCTATGGGAGCTAGAACCACAAGCCTCTATAGTATTGCATCGGAGGCTTCGCAGCCAGAGGAGAATGTGAAATTCCTGAACTCCGGCTATACCATGGTGCTAACCCTAGAGGGTGCTGTTGAGACTACTGTAGACCTTCATTGCAAAACATTGTGTTTTAACCTCTTACATCTAGACGTTCCGCTAGCGGAACACCTGCTCCAATATCCAATGATGGGCGTGGCGCGAAATACAAAGTCCTCTAAAATCCGAAAACTTCCATTTTTCAAACATATGAATATTTTACACCATTTTAACCTGTTGGGGCTAAGGGGCAGTATTTGCACGGCCGGATAAAAAACGTACCCGATTTAATCTGGTTACTACTCCTGCCCAGTAACTAGAATATGCATATAATTGTTTGATTTGGATAGAAAATACCCTAAAGTTTCTAAAACTGTTTGAATGGTGTCTGTGAGTATAACAGAACTCATTTGGCAGGCCAAAACCTGAGAAGATTCCAAACAGGAAGCGCTCTCTCTGACCATTTCATGGCCTTCTTGATCATCTCTAACAAAAACAGGGGATCTCTGGCATGACGTGACATTTTCTAACGCTCCCATAGGCTCTCAGAAGGCGCCAGAAAGCTGAATCGTGGCTTTGCAGCCCATGGCTGAAAAACATTAGCGCATTTTGATAGTGGTCGATCTGAGGACAATGGGACGGGGCGCGCGTGCCCGAGTCGACTCCATGTTTACTTTCTCTCTCTTTGAACGAAAACCACCACTCCCGGTCAGAATATTATCACTTTTTTACGAGAAAAATTGAATAAAAATGTATTTTAAACAGCGGTTGACATGCTTCGAAGTACGGTAATGGAATATTTAGAATTTTTTTGTCTGATTATTTCTGGCTGGGTACTCTGCTGACATAATCTAATGTTTTGCTTTCGTTGTAAAGCCTTTTTGAAATCGGACAGTGTGGTTAGATTAACGAGAGTCTTGTCTTTAAAATGGTGTAAAATAGTCATATGTTTGAGAAATTGAAGTAATAGCATTTCTAAGGTATTTGAATAACGCGCCACGGGATTCAACTGGCTGTTGACTAGGTGGGACGATTTCGCTTGCGTCATAGAAGTTAAAGACAAGACTCTCCTTTATCAAAATTTATCAAACAGTTTTAGAAACTCTGGAGTGTTTTCTATCCAAAGCTAATAATGATATGCATATTCTAGTTTCTGGGCAGGAGTAATAATCAGATTAAATCGGGTACGTTTTTTATCCGTCTGTGAAAATACTGCCCCCTAGCCATAACTTGTTAATCAGGTATTTGGTGACGTGACTATATTTAGTTTAGTTTTATCTATGAAGGATAACTTTTATGTTTGAGTAGGATGAGCCTCGATTGGATCAATGAGTTCACTACTTCATTCATCGGTTCTGTCAGGATAACGTTACCAACCGACACATGAGTTCTGTTAGTGGGTACAAATTACACATTCTGCAAGACACGAGACACTGGTAAATACTGCATCCTGCTTGGAGCATGTTATAACACAGTAAAAATGGTTAAACGTGAAACACTACGTGAAACGCTATAGTAAGCATGTAGTCCATTTTCGTCATAGTCCATAAAGATTACAGTTAATCCATATCTAAATCTTTCTTTTCAGGTTGTTGTGAAGAATGGAGACGCCTTTGGATGTTCTGTCAAGAGCTGCGTCGTTAGTGCATGCAGATGATGAGAAACGTAAGTTTGCTCCTAATACAGTATCTGGGAAGAACTGTGTGTGTGTGTGTGTGTGTGTGTGTGTGTGTGTGTGTGTGTGTGTGTGTGTGTGTGTGTGTGTGTGTGTGTGTGTGTGCAGTCGGGCTTTTGTGTCTGATATACTTGAGCCTCTAAGCTACTGTCTCTGGTCAGATAATGGTGTCTGATATACTTGAGCCTCTAAGCTACTGTCTCTGGTCAGATAATGGTGTCTGATATACTTGAGCCTCTAAGCTACTGTCTCTGGTCAGATAATGGTGTCTGATATACTTGAGCCTCTAAGCTACTGCCTCTGGTCAGATAATGGTGTCTGATATACTTGAGCCTCTAAGCTACTGTCTCTGGTCAGATAATGGTGTCTGATATACTCGAGCCTCTAAGCTACTGTCTCTGGTCAGATAATGGTGTCTGATATACTTGAGCCTCTAAGCTACTGTCTCTGGTCAGATAATGGTGTCTGATATACTTGAGCCTCTAAGCTACTGTCTCTGGTCAGATAATGGTGTCTGAAATACTTGAACCTCTAAGCTACTGTCTCTGGTCAGATAATGGTGTCTGATATACTTGAGCCTCTAAGCTACTGTCTCTGGTCAGATAATGGTGTCTGATAAACTTGAGCCTCTAAGCTACTGTCTCTGGTCAGATAATGGTGTCTGATATACTTGAGTCTCTAAGCTACTGTCTCTGGTCCGATAATGGTGTCTGATATACTTGAGTCTCTAAGCTACTGTCTCTGGTTAGATAATGGTGTCTGATATACTTGAGCCTCTAAGCTACTGTCTCTGGTTAGATAATGGTGTCTGATATACTTGAGCCTCTAAGCTACTGTCTCTGGTTAGATAATGGTGTCTGATATACTTGAGCCTCTAAGCTACTGTCTCTGGTCAGATAATGGTGTCTGATATACTTGAGCCTCTAAGCTACTGTCTCTGGTCAGATAATGGTGTCTGATACACTTGAGCCTCTAAGCTACTGTCTCTGGTCAGGTAATTGTGACTATTTGTGGGAAGTGCTCGTTATACTGTATGTAGCTAGGCAAATTAGGATTGCCACATGCAACTGCCATCAGGACCCTGTTGAGTAGGCACTGGCATGGCCTTAGACCTACTACTGGCCTTGCCTTGGCCCCAGCCCCTTACCCCTGGCCCTATCCTAGCCTGGCCCTATCCTAGCCTGGCCCTATCCTAGCATGGCCCTATCCTAGTCCTACCCTGGACCTACCCTAGTCCTACCCTGGCCCTATCCTAGTCTAGTTCTACCCTAGTCTAGTTCTACCCTAGTCCTACCCTGGCCCTACCCTACCCTGGCCCTATCCTAGTCCTACCCTGGACTTACCCTAGTCTAATTCTACCCTAGTCTAGTTCTACCCTAGTCCTACCGTGGCCTAGCTTCTTTCCCCTGTGCCAGTCCTACCATTCTCCTGTCCTTGTCCCAGTCCTGCCCTACTAGTGTTGCACAGTATACCCAAAACTTCTGTACGATTTTCTATACTAGAACATGAGAAACGGTTCGGTACACAACCCTTGTATGCAAAGTAGTGCTGATTACAAAGCTGATTGTCACACAAAGTTTATCCATTCCTTTCGTCTCCTCTGCCTCACATCTCTTCCAGTCCAGATCAGCCTCTAAGCCTGGCCCTATTGCTAGCCTAGCCTAGCCTGGACCTATCTTTACAATGTAGAAAATAGTAAAAATAAAGAAAAGCCCTTGAATGAGTAGGTGTGTCCAAACTTTTGACTGGTACTGTGTGTGTGTGTGTGTGTCTGTGTGTGTGTGTGTCTGTGTGTCTGTGTGTCTGTGTGTCTGTGTGTCTGTGTGGTGTGTTATATGGAGGATTGTAAATGAAGTTGATAATTACATTGATGGAAGCTACAATCTATCCGCAATGTTAAAGCGGATCTACCCCCCCCCAACACACACACACACACACACACACACACATCATGATGCTGTTGTTTAGTTATATATATAGATTTTTTTTACCAAAGTCAAATATAATTGATTCATTAATTGCTTCATTCAACAACAAAAAATGGCCCTTCTGTGACTTTGTCTAATACGCTTTTGGTTTTCTGACTGTGGTATCGTTTTGATATCAAGTATTGTGCTACTAAACCTAGTATCAGTATCAAAGTCAGAATTCTGGTATGGTGAAAGCCCTACCCCAGTCCTACCCAAGCCCTAGGCCTTACAGTCACTCCTTATGGCTGTATCAACACATAATCATGCTTCAATACTGGCTGGAAAATTCCTTCCTAGATTAAGCAGCAGCAAATCCTTCTCAGCAGGCCTGCAGTCTGGCTAGAGCTAGGAGTACAGACAGGCAGTCTGGCTAGAGCTAGGAGTACAGACAGGCAGTCTGGCTAGAGCTAGGAGTACAGACAGGCAGTCTGGCTAGAGCTAGGAGTACAGACAGGCAGTCTGGCTAGAGCTAGGAGTACAGACAGGCAGTCTGGCTAGAGCTAGGAGTACAGACAGGCAGTCTGGCTAGAGCTAGGAGTACAGACAGGCAGTCTGGCTAGAGCTAGGAGTACAGACAGGCAGTCTGGCTAGAGCTAGGAGTACAGACAGGCAGTCTGGCTAGAGCTAGGGGTACAGACAGGCAGTCTGGCTAGAGCTAGGAGTACAGACAGGCAGTCTGGCTAGAGCTAGGAGTACAGACAGGCAGTCTGGCTAGAGCTAGGAGTACAGACAGGCAGTCTGGCTAGAGCTAGGAGTACAGACAGACAGGCAGTCTGGCTAGAGCTAGGAGTACAGACAGACAGGCAGTCTGGCTAGAGCTAGGAGTACAGACAGACAGGCAGTCTGGCTAGAGCTAGGAGTACAGACAGGCAGTCTGGCTAGAGCTAGGAGTACAGACAGGCAGTCTGGCTAGAGCTAGGAGTACAGACAGGCAGTCTGGCTAGAGCTAGGAGTACAGGCAGGCAGTCTGGCTAGAGCTAGGAGTACAGACAGGCAGTCTGGCTAGAGCTAGGAGTACAGACAGGCAGTCTGGCTAGAGCTAGGAGTACAGACAGGCAGTCTGGCTAGAGCTAGGAGTACAGACAGGCAGTCTGGCTAGAGCTAGGAGTACAGACAGGCAGTCTGGCTAGAGCTAGGAGTACAGACAGGCAGTCTGGCTAGAGCTAGGGGTACAGACAGGCAGTCTGGCTAGAGCTAGGGGTACAGACAGGCAGTCTGGCTAGAGCTAGGAGTACAGACAGGCAGTCTGGCTAGAGCTAGGGGTACAGACAGACAGGCAGTCTGGCTAGAGCATGGAGTACAGACAGGCAGTCTGGCTAGAGCTAGGGGTACAGACAGACAGGCAGTCTGGCTAGAGCTAGGAGTACAGACAGGCAGTCTGGCTAGAGCATGGAGTACAGACAGGCAGTCTGGCTAGAGCTAGGAGTACAGACAGGCAGTCTGGCTAGAGCTAGGAGTACAGACAGGCAGTCTGGCTAGAGCATGGAGTACAGACAGGCAGTCTGGCTAGAGCATGGAGTACAGGCAGGCAGCTCAACACTCACTAGCAGGAAGAAAATGCACTTTCGTTCAGGGTTCTATATTTTGTTTGTATTTTAAGTACTTCTGCAGGGGGTGGTCTGTGTTTTCTTGCAAGTATTTTTTTCTTCTTCCTGGAGCGGCAGGTTTTCTAGTGGTTAGAGCGTTGGACTAGTAACCGAAAGGTTGCAAGATGGGAATCCCTGAGCTGACAAGGTAAAAATCTGTCGTTCTGCCCCTGAACAAGGCAGTTAACCCACTGTTCCTAGGCTGTCATTGAAAATAAGAATTAGTTCTTAGACTTGCCTAGTTAAATAAAGGTTAGATTAAAAATAAAAACAAATATTAAAATGAGAGTAGTGCACTATAAAGGGAATAGGGTGCCATTTGAGAAGCATGACATGAGAAGACCAGAGTGGTGCCCTCAGCACCACCAATACAGGGGACATGAGAAGACCAGAGTGGTGCCCTCAGCACCACCAATACAGGAGACATGAGAAGACCAGAGTGGTGCCCTCAGCACCACCAATACAGGAGACATGAGAAGACCAGAGTGGTGCCCTCAGCACCACCAATACAGGAGACATGAGAAGACCAGAGTGGTGCCCTCAGCACCACCAATACAGGAGACATGAGAAGACCAGAGTGGTGCCCTCAGCACCACCAATACAGGAGACATGAGAAGACCAGAGTGGTGCCCTCAGCACCACCAATACAGGGGACATGAGAAGACCAGAGTGGTGCTCTCACCACCACCAATACAGGAGACATGAGAAGACCAGAGTGGTGCTCTCACCACCACCAATACAGGAGACATGAGAAGACCAGAGTGGTGCCCTCAGCACCACCAATACAGGGGACATGAGAAGACCAGAGTGGTGCTCTCACCACCACCAATACAGGAGACATGAGAAGACCAGAGTGGTGCCCTCAGCACCACCAATACAGGGGACATGAGAAGACCAGAGTGGTGCTCTCGCCACCACCAATACAGGAGACATGAGAAGACCAGAGTGGTGCTCTCGCCACCACCAATACAGGAGACATGAGAAGACCAGAGTGGTGCTCTCGCCACCACCAATACAGGAGACATGAGAAGACCAGAGTGGTGCTCTCGCCACCACCAATACAGGAGACATGAGAAGACCAGAGTGGTGCTCTCACCACCACCAATACAGGAGACATGAGAAGACCAGAGTGGTGCTCTCACCACCACCAATACAGGAGACATGAGAAGACCAGAGTGGTGCTCTCACCACCACCAATACAGGGGACATGAGAAGACCAGAGTGGTGCTCTCACCACCACCAGTATAGAAGACATGAGAAGACCAGAGTGGTGCTCTCGCCGCCACCAAGCTACCATACTCGGTTCCCAGAGCCAGACAGAAGCATGGCCTGGCAGACACTCGTCCATTCAAACAGGACAAACAACCATCTACACATGGATTCCAGGCTTGTCTGATAGAAACTCTACCACTGAAGATCAGAGGGCTGGTATTCACATAGAGACTCAGGTAAGAGTAGGATTGTTGATCTAGTGTCAGGTCCCTCCTGTCCATATAGTCTTGAGTTATTCATTATAAGCTAAAAGTCTAAACTGATCCTAGATCTGCACAAAGACTGGGCCCTGAAGCTTTCCATGGACTCTACACTAGGGCTGCACACTCTTGGCATTCTCTCAACCAGCTTCATGAGGTAGTCACCTGGAATTATTTTCCCAACAGTCTTGAAGGAGTTCCCACATATGCTGAGCACTTGTTGGCTGCTTTTCCTTCACTCTGCGGTCCAACTCATCCCAAATCAACTCAATTGGATTGAGGTTGGGTGATTGTGGAAGCCAGGTCATCTGATGCAGCACTCACTCTCCTTCTTGGTCAAATAGCCCGTACACAGCCTGGAGCCACGAGTGTGCAAAGCTGTCATTAAGGCAAAGGGTGGCTACTTTGAAGAATCTCAAATATAAAATATATATTTTATAACACTTTTTTGGTTACTACATGATTCCATATGTGTTATTTCATAGTTTTGATGTCTTCACTATTATTCTACAATGTATAAAATAGTAAAAAATCAAGAAAAACCCTGGAATGAGTAGGTGTGTCCAACCTTTTGACTGGTACTTTACATTTTCCACGGCTCGACTATAAAAAATATATATATATTGGTCAACCAAGAGCCTATCAACCAAACCATCGACTAAATAGGGTAAGCCCTACTCCACACACAGAACAACTAGCAGGTGGCAACTTTTTTTTATTTTTATTTAACCTTTATTTAACTAGGCTAGTCAGTTAGGCTGTCATTGTATATAATAATTTGTTCTATCAGGGAACAGTGGGTTAACTGTCATCCTACCAGGGAACAGTGGGTTAACTGTCAGCCTACCAGGGAACACTGGGTTAACTGTCAGCCTACCGGGGAACAGTGGGTTAACTGTCATCCTACCGGGGAACAGTGGGTTAACTGTCAGCCTACCGGGGAACAGTGGGTTAACTGTCATCCTACCGGGGAACAGTGGGTTAACTGTCATCCTACCGGGGAACAGTGGGTTAACTGTCGGCCTACCGGGGAACAGTGGGTTAACTGTCATCCTACCGGGGAACAGTGGGTTAACTGTCATCCTACCGGGGAACAGTGGGTTAACTGTCGGCCTACCAGGGAACAGTGGGTTAACTGTCGGCCTACCGGGGAACAGTGGGTTAACTGTCAGCCCTATCAGGGAACAGTGGGTTAACTGTCGGCCTACCAGGGAACAGTGGGTTAACTGTCAGCCCTACCAGGGAACAGTGGGTTAACTGTCAGCCTATCAGGGAACAGTGGGTTAACTGTCAGCCTACCGGGGAACACTGGGTTAACTGTCAGCCTACCGGGGAACACTGGGTTAACTGTTGGTCTACCGGGGAACAGTGGGTTAACTGTCGGCCTTACCGGGGAACAGTGGATTAACTGTCAGCCTTACCGGGGAACAGTGGATTAACTGTCAGCCCTACCGGGGAACAGTGGGTTAACTGTCAGCCTACCGGGGAACAGTGGGTTAACTGTCAGCCTACCGGGGAACAGTGGGTTAACTGTCAGCCTACCGGGGAACAGTGGGTTAACTGTCAGCCCTACCGGGGAACAGTGGGTTAACTGTCAGCCTACCGGGGAACAGTGGGTTAACTGTCAGCCCTACCGGGGAACAGTGGGTTAACTGTCAGCCCTACCGGGGAACAGTGGGTTAACTGTTAGCCTATCAGGGAACAGTGGGTTAACTGTCAGCCTACCGGGGAACAGTGGGTTAACTGTCAGCCTATCAGGGAACAGTGGGTTAACTGTAGGCCTATCAGGGAACACTGGGTTAACTGTCAGCCTACCGGGGAACAGTGGGTTAACTGTCAGCCCTACCGGGGAACAGTGGGTTAACTGTCAGCCTATCAGGGAACAGTGGGTTAACTGTCAGCCTACCGGGGAACAGTGGGTTAACTGGCTTGTTCAGGGGCAGAATGACATATTTATACCTTGTCAGCTCAGGGATTCAATCCAGCAACCTTTCGGTTACTGGCCCAACGCTCTAACCACTGATATAGAGATAGACATAAAGGGAGGGAGAAAGATGGACAGCAGGGCTTTGGTCTAAAGTAGTGCACTATATAGGGTCCTGGTCTAAAGTAGTGCACTATATAGGGTCCTGGTCTAAAGTAGTGCACTATATAGGGAATAGGGTGCCATTTGAGATGCAGCCTCATGGGAACATAGTGAGAGCTCCTCTGGCCTTCTCCCCATGTCCCCTGCTGGGCCTTTTGTTCTCCCTGGGCTGATGATGCCACTGTGTTGTGGTTGTGCGTGGTCTCTTTGTCCCAACACAATACAGATGACCTGTTTCCACAATAGACCTCAGCAGCACAGACCCAGAGCACAGCCCCATAGCCCAGAGCACAGCCCCATAGCACAACCCCATAGCCCAGAGCACAACCCTATAGCCCAGAGCACAACCCCATAGCCCAGAGCACAGCCCCATAGCCCAGAGCACAACCCCATAGCACAGCCCCATAGCACAGCCCCATAGCCCAGAGCACAGCCCCATAGCACAGAGCACAGCCCCATAGCCCAGAGCACAGCCCCATAGCCCAGAGCACAGCCCCATAGCCCAGAGCACAACCCCATAGCCCAGAGCACAACCCCATAGCACAGCCCCATAGCACAGCCCCATAGCCCAGAGCACAGCCCCATAGCACAGCCCCATAGCCCAGAGCACAACCCCATAGCCCAGAGCACAGCCCCATAGCCCAGAGCACAGCCCCATAGCCCAGATCACAACCCCATAGCCCAGATCACAACCCCATAGCCCAGAGCCCAGCCCCATAGCCCAGAGCACAACCCCATAGCCCCATAGCACAGCCCCATAGCCCAGAGCACAACCCCATAGCCCAGAGCACAGCCCCATAGCCCCATAGCCCAGAGCACAGCCCCATAGCCCAGAGCACAGCCCCATAGCCCAGAGCACAACCCCATAGCCCAGATCATATTCTACAATCCTCTACTCTACTATATTCTACAATCCTCTACTATATTCTACAATACTCTACTATATTCTACAATACTCTACTATATCCTACAATACTCTACTCTACACTAAAGACAGTACAGTATGAAGATGGGAAGAAACTGCTTCTCCCAATAAAAAGTGTGTCACTTTTTCAGGAGGTTGGAGTAATAAAATGTTCCACTACTTAAGACATTGGCTCAAATCTAGGTTGTGTCCCCTCAGAGCCTGGTTCCTCTCTAGGTTTCTTCCTAGGTTCTGGCCTTTCTAGGGAGTTTTTCCTAGCCACCCCTCAGAGCCTGGTTCCTCTCTAGGTTTCTTCCTAGGTTCTGGCCTTTCTAGGGAGTTTTTCCTAGCCACCCCTCAGAGCCTGGTTCCTCTCTAGGTTTCTTCCTAGGTTCTGGCCTTTCTAGGGAGTTTTTCCTAGCCACCCCCTCAGAGCCTGGTTCCTCTCTAGGTTTCTTCCTAGGTTCTGGCCTTTCTAGGGAGTTTTTCCTAGCCACCCCTCAGAGCCTGGTTCCTCTCTAGGTTTCTTCCTAGGTTCTGGCCTTTCTAGGGAGTTTTTCCTAGCCACCCCTCAGAGCCTGGTTCCTCTCTAGGTTTCTTCCTAGGTTCTGGCCTTTCTAGGGAGTTTTTCCTAGCCACCCCTCAGAGCCTGGTTCCTCTCTAGGTTTCTTCCTAGGTTCTGGCCTTTCTAGGGAGTTTTTCCTAGCCACCCCTCAGAGCCTGGTTCCTCTCTAGGTTTCTTCCTAGGTTCTGGCCTTTCTAGGGAGTTTTTCCTAGCCACCCCTCAGAGCCTGGTTCCTCTCATAGCCTGGTTCCTCTCTAGGTTTCTTCCTAGGTTCTGGCCTTTCTAGGGAGTTTTTCCTAGCCACCCCTCAGAGCCTGGTTCCTCTCTAGGTTTCTTCCTAGGTTCTGGCCTTTCTAGGGAGTTTTTCCTAGCCACCCCTCAGAGCCTGGTTCCTCTCATAGCCTGGTTCCTCTCTAGGTTTCTTCCTAGGTTCTGGCCTTTCTAGGGAGTTTTTCCTAGCCACCCCTCAGAGCCTGGTTCCTCTCTAGGTTTCTTCCTAGGTTCTGGCCTTTCTAGGGAGTTTTTCCTGGCCACCCCCTCAGAGCCTGGTTCCTCTCTAGGTTTCTTCCTAGGTTCTGGCCTTTCTAGGGAGTTTTTCCTAGCCACCCCTCAGAGCCTGGTTCCTCTCATAGCCTGGTTCCTCTCTAGGTTTCTTCCTAGGTTCTGGCCTTTCTAGGGAGTTTTTCCTAGCCACCCCTCAGAGCCTGGTTCCTCTCTAGGTTTCTTCCTAGGTTCTGGCCTTTCTAGGGAGTTTTTCCTGGCCACCCCCTCAGAGCCTGGTTCCTCTCTAGGTTTCTTCCTAGGTTCTGGCCTTTCTAGGGAGTTTTTCCTAGCCACCCCTCAGAGCCTGGTTCCTCTCATAGCCTGGTTCCTCTCTAGGTTTCTTCCTAGGTTCTGGCCTTTCTAGGGAGTTTTTCCTAGCCACCCCTCAGAGCCTGGTTCCTCTCTAGGTTTCTTCCTAGGTTCTGGCCTTTCTAGGGAGTTTTTCCTGGCCACCCCCTCAGAGCCTGGTTCCTCTCTAGGTTTCTTCCTAGGTTCTGGCCTTTCTAGGGAGTTTTTCCTAGCCACCCCTCAGAGCCTGGTTCCTCTCTAGGTTTCTTCCTAGGTTCTGGCCTTTCTAGGGAGTTTTTCCTAGCCACCCCTCAGAGCCTGGTTCCTCTCTAGGTTTCTTCCTAGGTTTTGGCCTTTCTAGGGAGTTTTTCCTAGCCACCGTGCTTCTACACCTGCATTACTTGCTGTTTGGGGGTTTTAGGCTGGGTTTCTGTACAGCACTTTGTGATATCAGCTGATGTAAGAAGGGCTTTATAAATACATTTGATTTGATTTAGATTTAGAGAAAATTAACAACTGAGGAAGATTTTTGTTTTACTTCTCTCATTGACCTCTTAAATCCCAAACCCCGGCCTGTTCTGTTTCACAAGTGTTCCTGCGATGTTGCGCCTCTGGGTTTACAAACTCTGTGACTACGCTACGCTACTTCTGCTAAGAACACTGATGGGAGATGTTCCCTGGACCAACTTTATCCCTTGGGCGGTATCTAGATTGTCATAAGGTTAGCAATGCTAACAACTACATGTAAAATCCCATAGTGAATGCTAGCTAAATGCTAAGGAACGCATGCAAACTTTTTTTTATAGTCTCTGACATAACTATTTAGAGGACAGGCATCTCAGCTCATCAAGTTATACAAGTAACTAAAACAATGCTAACAACTACATGTAAAATCCCATAGTGAATGCTAGCTAAATGCTAGTTCTACAAGTAACTAAAACAATGCTAACAACTACATGTAAAATCCCATAGTGAATGCTAGCTAAATGCTAGTTCTACAAGTAACGAAAACAATGCTACTTGCAGTTTGCTGTACGCGCAAAACAAATATTACACAGCAAGGCTTTCTGCTGTTACCAAGATAAGTTTAAAAAAAAAACCTTTTTAACCTTTATTTAACCAGGCAAGTCAGTTAAGAACAAATTCTTATTTACAATGACGGCCTCCCAAAAGGCAAAAAGCCTCCTGCAGGGACGGGGGGGGGGGGGGGAATCAACAAATAAATAATAAAAATATATAAATATAGGACAAAACGCACATCACGACAAGAGAGACATTTTCACTAACATTTTACAGTAGAATATTGTACTCACTGGAAACTATTAATACAAGTATCCATTATGGTGTTGTGTGAGCTAGTCTTCACTACATCAACAAAAGTATGTGGACACCTGCTCGTCGAACATCTCGTACTGCTGGCGATGCATGTTGCCACCCATAGCGCTGCATGTAGCCACCCACAGCGCTGCATGTAGCCACCCATAGCGCTGCATGTAGCCACCCATAGCGCTGCATGTAGCCACCCATAGCGCTGCATGTAGCCACCCATAGCGCTGCATGTAGCCACCCATAGCGCTGCATGTAGCCACCCACAGCGCTGCATGTAGCCACCCACAGCGCTGCATGTAGCCACCCACAGCGCTGCATGTAGCCACCCACAGCGCTGCATGTAGCCACCCACAGCGCTGCATGTAGCCACCCACAGCACTGCATGTAGCCACCCACAGCACTGCATGTAGCCACCCACAGCACTGCATGTAGCCACCCACAGCACTGCATGTAGCCACCCACAGCACTGCATGTAGCCACCCACAGCACTGCATGTAGCCACCCACAGCACTGCATGAAGCCACCCACAGCACTGCATGAAGCCACCCGTAATGCCGGCATTGGATGCAGCCACCCATAGCACTCTGCATGGAGGACTAGGAGGTTTTTCCTCCATGAGATGTTTCCAACAGCAGCCTTTTAATGGTCCTGTACTTTCCTGTCCTGTCCTGCTCGTTGGCCAGCCTCTCTGGCATGTCGACTAAGGAATCACGTCAGCTCTGTTCATTACATTTCTATGTGCAACGTTCCTCAACATTTGCCTGTTGAATGTCGTCCTGCCCTACCTTACCCTGCCCTTCCCATCTACCTGCCAGGTAGAGGTAGGAGAGAGAGTCCATTTTATTAGGCCTATAGTGCATTTGGAAAAGTATTCAGACCGTGTTACTTTTTCCACATTTTGTTACGTTACAGCCGTATTCTAAAATGTATTCAATAATTTTTTCCCCTCATCAATCTAAACACAATACTCCATAATTACAAAGCAAAAATAGGTTTGTAGAATTTTTAGCAAATGTATAAAAAAAAATATTTATTTATATAGATTTTTTTTATACATTTGCTAAAAATTCTACATATATATATATATATATATATATATATATAATCACATTTACATAAGTATTCAGATCCTTTACTCAGTACTTTGTTGAAGCACCTTTGGCAGTGATTACAGTCTGGAGTCTTCTTGGGTATGACACTATGTGGACACCTGCTCGTAGCTATGCACTGTGTGTGGTCTACAAAAGAAGGAAAATACAATCACGAGAATCCACTTTTATAGACAATGTACTTGGTACACCTGTATTTGGGGAGTTTCTCCCATTCTTCTCTGCAGATCCTCTCAAGCTCTGTCAGGTTGGATGAGGAGCGTCGCTGCACAGTTATTTTCAGGACTCTCCAAAGATGTTTGATTGGGTTCAAGTCCGGGCTCTGATTGGGCAACAAGGACATTCAGAGACTTGTCCCGAAGCCACTCCTGCATTGTCTTGGCTGCGTGATTAGGGCCGTTGTCCTGTTGGAAGGTGAACCTTCGCCCCAGTCTGAGGTCCTGAGTGCTCTGGAGCAGGTTTTCATCAAGGATCTCTCAGTACTTTGCTCCATTCATCTTTCCCTTGATCCTGATTAGTCTCCCAGTCCCTGCCGCTGAAAACATCCCTACAGCATGATGCTGCCACCACCATGCTTCACCGTAGGGATGGTGCTAGGTTTCCTCCAGACGTGATGCTTGGCATTCAGGCCAAAGAATTCAATCTTAGTTTCATCAGACCATAGAATCTTCTTTTTCATGGTCTGAGAGTCTTCAGGTGCCTTTTGGCAAACTCCAAGCAGGCTGTCATGTGCCTTTTACTGAGAAGTGGCTTATGTCTGGCCACTCTACCATAAAGGCCTGATTGGTGGAGTGCTGCAGAGATGGTTGTCCTTCTGGAAGCTTCTCCCATGTCCACAGAGGAACTGTAGAGCTCTGTCAGAGTGACCATCGGGTTCTTGGTCACCTCCCTGACCAAGGCCCTTCTCCCCCGATTGCTCAGTTTGGCCAGGCGGCCATCTCTAGGAAGAGTCTTGGTGGTTCCAAACTTCTTCCATTTAAGAATGATGGAAGCCACTGTGTTCTTGGGGACCTTCAATGCTGCAGACATTTTTTGGTACCCTTCCCCAGATCTGTGCCTCAACACAATCCTGTCATGGAGCACTACAGGCAATTCCTTCGACCTCATGGCTTGGTTTTTGCTCTGACATGCACTGTCAACTGTGGGACCTTATATAGACAGGTATGTGCCTTTCCAAATCATGTCCAATCAATTGAATTTACCACAGGTGGACTCCAATCAAGTTGTAGAAACATCTCAAGAATGATCAATCGAAACCAGATGCACCTGAACTCAATTTCGAATTTCATAGTAAAGGGTCTGAATACTTATGTAAACAATGCGTTTGTAAACATTTCTAAAAACCTGTTTTCGCTTTGTCGTTATGGGGTATTGTGTGTAGATTAATGAGAATTTGCATTTTTTTTAAAAATCCATTTTAGAATAAGGCCGTAATGTAACAAAATGTGGAAAAAGTCAAGGGGTCTGAATATTTTCAGAATGCACTGTGTGTGGTCTACAAAGGAAGGAAAATACAATCACGAGAATCCACTTTTATAGACAATGTACTGACGCACAGACAACGCATTGCGCAAACAAAACAACCCTCATAATATGAACTGGAATTACATGCATCACAATACAGTGGAAATATATCCAGGAAAGCCAAAGTTCCAAAAGCTGGGCATTAAATAGTGTATAAGGGATCATGCTAAATATTTAGCTATGACTTATGTGGATGATGTTAAAAATGTTTGTTGGTCTGGTGTGATTAAGGAGCATCCAGACGCGGCGCTTGATGAATTTATGAAATTGCTTCTTCCAATTATTGATAAACATGCACCTGTTAAGAAACTGACTGTTAGAACTGTTAAGGCTCCATGGATTGATGAGGAATTGAAAAACTGTACGGATGAAAGAGATGGGGGGGGGGGAAATGAGGGGCTAATAAGTCTGGCTGCACATCTGACTGGCTGACTAACTGCAAATTGAGAAATGAATGTGACTTAACTCGATGAAAAGAAAACAAAGTGGTATTATGAAGCTAAGATCAACGATATAAAGAATGGAATAAAAACTTGGAGTACTTTAAATGGAATTCTGGGCAGAAAGACAAATTCAACTACATCTTTCATCGAATCAGATGGTTTATCCATCACAAAACCATTTGATGTTGCCAATTATTTTTATGATTACTTCATTGGCAAAGTGGGCAAACTTTGGCAGGAAATGCCAACAACAAACAGTGATTTTATGCATTAAAAAAAACGAATAATGAAAGAAAAGCAGTGCAAGTTTTTAATTTTGTAAATTTAGTGTGGGAGAGGTGGAACAAATGTTATTGATCAATAATGACATTCCTCCTGGCATTGACAACCTAGATGGAAAGCTACTGAGGAGGGTAGCTGACTATAGCCACTCCTATCTGTCATATTTTTCCTCTGAGCCTAGAGGAAAGTCTTTGTCCTCAGGCCTGGAGGGAAGCCAAAGTCGTTCCACTAACCAAGAGTGGTAAAGAGTGGTAACAAATTAACAACAGACTTTCAGCATGCATATAGAGAAGGGCACTCAACATGTACTGCACTGACACAAATGACTGATGATTGGTTGAAAGAAATTGATAATAAGATGGTTGTGGGAGCTGTCTTGTTAGATTTCAGTGCAGCCTTTGATATTATTGGCCATGACCTGTTGTTGAGAACTCATGTGTTATGGCTTTTCAACCTCTGCCATATCGTGGATTCAGAGCTATCCATCTAATAGAACTGAGGGGTTTCTTTAATGGAACCTTCTCTAATGTCAAACATGTAAAGTGTGGTGTACCGCAGGGCAGCTCTCTAGGCCCCCGACTCTTTTCTATTTTTACCAATGACCTGCCACTGGCATTAAACAAAGCATGTGTGTCCATGTATGCTGATGATTCAACCATATACGCATCAGCAACCACAGCTAATGAAGTCACTGAAACCCTTAACAAAGAGTTGCAGTCTGTTTTAGAATGGGTGGTCAGTAATAAACTGGTCCTGAATATCTCTAAAACTAAGAGTATTATATTTGGTACAAATCATTCCCTAAGTTCTAGACCTCAGCTGAATCTGGTAATGAATGGTGTGGCTGTTGAACAAGTTGAGGAGGCTAAATGACTTGGTGTTACCTAAGTTTGTAAACTGTCATGGTCAAAACATATAGATTCAATGGTTGTAAAGATGAGGAGAGGTCTGTCCGTCATAAAGAGATGCTCTGCTTTTGACTCCACAAAGCAAGTCCTGCAGGCTCTAGTTTTGTCTAATCTTGATTATTGTCCAGTCGTGTGGTCCAGTGCTGCAAAGAAAGACCTAGTTAAGCTGCAGCTGGCCCAGAACAGAGCGGCATGTCTTGCTCTTCATTGTAATCAAAGGGCTAATATTAATACTTTGCATGCCAGTCTCTCTTGGATAAGAGTTGAGTAGAGACTGGCGGCATGACTTCTTGTTTTTCTAAGAAACATTAATGTGTTAAATTCCAAATTGTTTGCATAGTCAATTTACACACACACACACTTACACCACCAGACATGCCACCAGGGGTCTTTTCACTGTTCCCAGGTCCAGAAAAATTTCAATGAAAAGTACAGAACTCCCTTCCATCTCATATACAGTCCATCTTATACAGCAAGTGAACAGCAAACCTGGTTAAAACAACAAATAAAGCAACACCTCACGGCACAACGCCTCTCCCCCATGTGACCTACTTGTTGTGTGTATGAACTGATAGACACACACACACACACACACACACACACACACACACACTACATGTTCATGTTTTAAATGTCTGTAAATTGTAAAGTATTTTGTCTGTAATGTCTTTTTCCTTATGTGTAGTAAGACTAGCTGTCACCATTTGCTTCGGATAATGGGGATCCTAATGAATCAAAATCAAAATTCATTTCCCTGCTAGACGTGCTGACCCAGAAACCTCTGACCTCTTGTCTCTCTCTCTCTCTCTCTCTCTCTCTCTCTCTCTCTCTCTCTCTCTCTGCTCCTAGTAAGCAGAGCGTTAGGCCTCTGCTAACTCCAACCCACTGACCTCTCGTCTCTCTCTCTCTCTCTCTGCTCCTAGTAAGCAGAGCGTTAGGCCTCTGCTAACTCCAACCCACTGACCTCTTGTCTCTCTCTCTCTCTCTCTCTCTCTCTCTCTCTCTCTCTCTCTCTCTCTCTCTCTCTCTCTCTCTCTCTCTCTCTCTCTCTTTCTCTCTTTCTCTCTGCTCCTATTAAGCAGAGCGTTAGGCCTCTGCTAACTCCAACCCTCTGCTAGGCTTGCGTGTGTGTGAGAACATGAGACATAGGTTTCAGAGAGGGGTGGTTTTGGTGAGGTTCTCCTGCTGTCTGCATACCAGAGTGTTGTGCTGGGGAAGATCTCTTGTATACTAGATATCCTGTGGAGATCTACTGAGAGGTGGTTTCATCAAGATCCTCCTCCTCCCACATATCCTTTTTACATGTATATATTACATTTATTCATCTTGTCCAGAAGGGCAGGAATCCCCGACTACAAAGAATCTTGGTCGACCGAGAGTCGTCCTGTTCTTTTCGACCAATCAATTGGTCAATATTTAAACTTAATTTTGCGTATATAGACAGACACACCCTATTTTTGCGTATATAGACAGACATACCCTATGTGTTTTGAATAAAATCAATTAGGAATGCACTGAGCTTGTCTGATGCTTTAAGCACACTGTTTGATTAAATAATTAAGACGCACAAATGACTCAAGAAAGAGCCCGATGGTCAATGTGTTTAAAAAAAAAAAAAATTTAATAAAAAGGACACGTAATACCTGTATGCTCCCTACTGCAGCGAAAAGGCACCGCAGCATAGCAAGTGTTTTAGTGCTGCAACAACATTTCAGCCATCTTGATTCTGACCGAAAAGTTCTGTTATCGATATTCATAACTTGTTTAGGAAAAACATTCCCTATTCCCTCAACCCTTGCTCTCTTTACGTAGGCCGTCATTGTAAATAAGAATTTGTTCTTAACTGACTTGCCTAAATAAAATGACGTGAAACATGTAAGCATCGCATGCATGTGACTAATAGGGCCTGAGCTATAGCCTGTCATAATCACATCAATTAATTGGTTATAACAAACTCCGAACACAGTAACGTGACAGCAAAATAGATGCGGAGGACGTGACAAAGAAACTGGAAACGGGTGAATGTTTACTGGTTGCTCAGGAGGGAAAGGGAAAGTCAGATCTGTGGAAGACAATTGACTTAGTTGTGTAGAAACTACTGGAGATTCAGATAAAGGAGGGTATAGGATCAAGCGTTTTGTGAGTATTATATACGCCCAACAGTTGCTGTTAGATTACAATATATTTTTTTCTGACCATTTTGGAACAGTGTAAACAACACTAAATAAATAAGTGTATCATTATGTTCTAACAATAAAAATATATCTAACTCAGGAAAAAGGAACGTCCCTTTTTCAAGACCCTGTCTTTCAAAGATAATTCTTAGAAATCCAAATATATTTCTAAGATCTTCATTGTTAAGGGTTTAAACACTGTTTCCCATGCTTGTTCAATGAAGGGGCGGCAGATAGCCTAGTGGTTAGAGCATTGGACTAGTAACCGAAAGGCTGCAAGATCGAATCCCCGAGCTGACAAGGTAAAAATCTGTCGTTCTGCCCCCTGAACAAGGTAGGCAACCCATTGTTCCTAGGCCGTCATTGAAAATAAGAATTAGCTCTTAACTGACTTGCCTAGTTAAATAAAGGTTAAATAAAAATGAACCATAAACAGTTAATGAACATGCACCTGTGGACCGGTCGTTAACTTCTCTAGGACCGGCGGGACGAATTCGTCCCACCTACGTAACAGCCAGTTGAATCCTGTGGCGCGATTTTCAAATACCTTTGAAATGCTATTACTTCAATTTCTCAAACATATGACTATTTTACAGCTATTTAAAGACAAGACTCTCGTTAATCTAACCACACTGTCCGATTTCAAAAAGGCTTTACAACGAAAGCAAAACATTAGATTATGTCAGCAGAGTACCCAGCCAGAAATAATCAGACACCCATTTTTCAAGCTAGCATATAATGTCACAAAAACCCAGAAGACAGCTAAATGCAGCACTAACCTTTGATGATCTTCATCAGATGACACACCTAGGACATTATGTTATACAATACATGCATGTTTTGTTCAATCAAGTTCATATTTATATCAAAAACCAGCTTTTTACATTAGCATGTGACGTTCAGAACTAGCATACCCCCCGCAAACTTCCGGCGAATTTACTAACAATTTACTAAATTACTCACGATAAACGTTCACAAAAAGCATAACAATTATTTTAAGAATTATAGATACATTACTCCTCTATGCACTCGATATGTCCGATTTTAAAATAGCTTTTCGGTGAAAGCACATTTTGCAATATTCTAAGTAGATAGCCCGGCATCACAGGGATAGCTATTTAGACACCCACCAAGTTTAGCCTTCACCAAAGTCAGATTTACTATTAGAAAAGTTTGATTACCTTTCCTGTTCTTCGTCAGAATGCACTCCCAGGACTTCTACTTCAATAACAAATGTAGGTTTGGTCCAAAATAATCCATAGTTATGTTCCAACAGCGACGTTTAGTTCGTGCGTTCTAGACACTATCCCAATAGTAAATAACGGTCACGCACACGGCGCATTTCGTGACAAAAGATGTCTAAATATTTCATTACCGTACTTCGAAGCATGTCAACCGCTGTTTAAAATCAATTTTTATGCCATTTTTCTCGTAAAAAAGCGATAATATTCCGACCGGGAATCTACAATTAGGTAAACAGCCGAAAGAAAATACAGCACGGGGTCGAATCGGGCACGCGCCTAAGCCCTTTGTCCTCTGATCGGCCACTTGGCAAAGGCGATTATGTGTTTCAGCCAGAGGCTGCCTCGTCATCGTTCAGGTTTTTCCCGGGCTCTGAGAGCCTATTGGAGCCGTAGGAAGTGTCACATTACAGCTAAGATCCTGACTTTTCAATAAACAGAAGCAAGAACAACAACACCTTGTCAGACAGGCCACTTCCTGCATGAAATCTTCTCAGGTTTTTGCCTGCCATAGGAGTTCTGTTATACTCACAGACACCATTCAAACAGTTTTAGAAACTTTAGGGTGTTTTCTATCCAAAGCCAATAATTATATGCATATTCTAGTTACTGGGCAGGAGTAGTAACCAGATTAAATCGGGTACGTTTTTTATCCGGCCGTGCATATACAGCCCCCTATCCCCAACAGGTTAAGACACTAACAGCTTACAGATGGTAGGAAATTATGGTCACAGTTATGAAAACTTAGGACACTAAAGAGGCCTTTCTACTGACTCTGAAAAACACCAAAAGAAAGATGCCCAGGGTCCCTGCTCATCTGTGTGAACGTGCCTTAGGCATGCTGCAAGGAGGCATGAGGACTGCAGATGTGGCCAGGGCAATAAATTGAGTTTTCCGTACTGTGAGATGCCAAAGACAGCGCTACAGGGAGACAGGACGGACAGCGGATTGTCCTCGCAGTGGCAGACCATGTGTAACAACATCGGCACAGGATCGGTACATCCGAACATCACACCTGCTTGACTCTGCACACTCCACTGGCTTCCAGTTGAAGCTCGCATCTGCTACAAGACCATGGTGCTTGCCTACGGAGCTGTGAGGGGAACGGCACCTCCGTACCTTCAGGCTCTGATCAGTCCCTACACCCAAAGAAGGGCCCTGCGTTCATCCACCTCTGGCCTGCTCGCCTCCCTACCTCTGCGGAAGCACAGTTCCCGCGCAGCCCAGTCAAAACTGTTCGCTGCTCTGGCACCCCAATGGTGGAACAAGCTCCCTCACGACGCCAGGACAGCGGAGTCAATCACCACCTCCCGGAGACACCTGAAACCCCACCTCTTTAAGGAATACCTGGGATAGGATAAATGACGTCTGAATGTTGTATTTACATTTACATCTGCTAAATGACGTAAATGTAAATGCAACAACAACTGCCTGAGGTACACCAGGAATGCACAATCCCTCCATCAGTGCTCAGACTGTCCACAATAGGCTGAGAAAGGCTGGACTGAGGGCTTGTAGGCCTGTTGTAAGGCAGGTCCTCACCAGACATCACCGGCAACAACGTCACCTTTGGGCACAAACCCACCGTTGCTGGACCAGACAGGACTGGCAAAAAATGCTTTTCGCTGACGAGTTGGTCGGATTCACGTTTATCGTGGAAGGAATGAGCGTTACACCGAGGCCTGTACTCTGGAGCGGGATCGATTTGGAGGTGGAGGGTCCGTCATGGTCTGGGGCAGTGTGTCACAGCATCATCACACTGAGCTTGTCATCAAAACTATGAAATAACACATATGGAATCATATAGTAACCAAGAAAGTGTTAAACAAATCAATCTTTTTTATATTTGAGATTCTTCAAAGTAGCCACTCTTTGCCTTGATGACAGCTTTGCATTCTCTTGGCATTCTCTCAACCAGCTTCATGAGGTAGTCACCTGGAATGCATTTCAATTAATTGTGTTGTGACAAGGTAGGGGTGGTATACAGAAGAAAGCCCTATTTGGTAAAATATTTGGTAAAATACCAAGTCCATATTATGGCAAGAACAGCTCAAATAAGCAAAGAGAAACGACAGTCCATCATTACTTTAAGACATGAAGGTCAGTTAATGCAGAAAATGTCAAGAACTTTGAAAGTTTCTTCAAGTGCAGTCGCAAAAACCATTAAGCGCTATGATGAAACTGGCTCTCATGAGGACCTCCACAGGAAAGGAAGACCCAGAGTTCTCTGCTGCAGAGGATAAGTTCATTAGAGTTAACAGCCTCAGAAATTGCAGCCCAAATAAATGCTTCAGAGTTCAAGTAACAGACGCATCTCAACATCAACTGTTCAGAGGAGACTGTGTGAATCAGGCCTTCATGGATGAATTGCTGCAAAGAATCCACTACTAAAGGACACCAATAAGAAGAAGAGACTTGCTTGGGCCAAGAAACACGAGCAATGGACATTAGACCGGTGGAAATCTGTGCTTTGGTCTGATGAGTCCAAATTTGTGATTTTTGGTTCCCAACGCTATGTCTTTGTGAGATGCAGAGGAGGTGAACAGATGATCTCCGCATGTGTGGTTCCCACCGTGAAGCATGGAGGAGGAGGTGTGGTGGTGTGGGGGTTATTTGCTAGTGACACTGTCAGGGATTTATTTAGAATTCAAGGCACTCATAAGCAGCATGGCTACCACAGCATTCTGCAGTGATACGCCATCCCATCTGGTTTGCGCTTAGTCTCACTATAATTTGTTTTTCAACAGGACAATAACGTTTCAGTTACTGGACCAATGCTCTTAACTGCTGACTACCTGCCAGAGAGTGTTGTGTGGATTGGAGAGCTCTCCTGAGCTGTGCAAGTGTAAGGGCTGTCGTCGTAAGAAAACCAAGATGCAGCGGAGAATGTCTATTCATTTTAAAGATTTAATCAAATGAACCACTATAAACAAAATACTCGACAGAAACGACAGCAAACAGTCCTGTCTGGTCCTACATGAACAAAACAGAAAACAATCACCCACAAAACCCCAAAGGAAAAAACAGGTTACTTATGTGTGACTCCCAATCAGCAACAACGAACTACAGCTGTGCCTGATTGGGAGCCACACACGGCCAAACAGAAGAAACCAGCCAACATAGAAAAATGAACGTAGAACGCCCACCCAATGTAACACCCTGGCCTAACCAAAATAATGAACAAAAAAAAACCTTTCTATGGCCAGGGTGTTACAGCAAGTCAGGATTTCTCTGATAGGCTTAGCTATGGCTACAAACACTTAGTCCTAGGTAACGACATTTTACAAACACTTAGTCCTAGGTAACAACATTTTACAAACACTTAGTCCTAGGTAACAACATTTTACAAACACTTAGTCCTAGGTAACGACATTTTACAATTAACTTTTTGCTTCTTTCACTATTATGAGAATGTGTGTATGACATAATCAAACTGTGGTGTTTGCAGTGGTGATTTTAGCATGTAAATCTTGGTGGGACAAATTCAAAAAATTGTTTTTGGATTCATGCCAGCAAAGCCACAACACAAAAAAATACATTAATTGGAGTATAAAGGTGACAAACGTTGCCCACAAAATGTTAGGACCTACATAAAGCTGTCCCAACAGCAGAGCTTTCTTTTCAGGACCATGGAGTGAATCCTTACCACTGTTACTCCTGGCTATCAGCGGAGCCTTGTCTGGCAGCGAAACAGTTCATTCAGCCTCATTTACTGCCTTTTAAAAAAAACATAACTGGTATGGCTGACTTGCTTAAACAAATGTGGTTTCTACTGACAATTGATATGTACAAACTATGGCACAAGGGGACGGCGAGTGGATGAGAGGAAAAAATCCTTAATTTCGATTTCAGACATTAATGAGCGATCAAGGACAGATGTAGACAATATAACTACTTGTACTGCAACATAATTCAGAACATGGGCCGTTCTTACAGTATTCTCCCTGTACACCAAGTCAGAACCGTATGATAAATAAAGGGGCCATATAAGCAGACAATGAAAACCTTTACAATAATCAACGATAAAATTTCTCTTAAAAACAGGCTATAGGCAACATGTGCACCACCAAGTCAGAGCAGTAGGCTAAATTATGAGGGGGAAAGGGAACAAATTATTAGGGTGAGGCACACGGGCTACTAGCAGCTGACTACACAACATACACTTAGTATTACTTTCTTAGCTACAGTATACATATCTCCCTGGCATATTACATAATATATGCAGCAGCATATAAGACATTTTTGGACTCACCTTGTTGTGCTGTGCTCACTTGAAAAGGAAGGTGGTGGGGCGGTCCTTCTTGTGGGCAAATTTTGTCATCAAAGTCTGACATTCTCTGGATTTTTGGTGCTTTCAAGACAACTGGAACTCTGGGGGGGGAGAAAAAAAAAAGTTGAATGATGAAGTCAGTGATCTTCAGGTCAGAGCTCTAGTAAGAGGCCCGAGTACCCGACTTGGAATTCCGAGTTGGATGACCGTTCAAAACGTAATTACCTAGTCAGAGCTTATTCCCCCCCCCCCCCCCCCCCCGAGTTCCCAGTTATCTTGAACTCACTGAAGTCTGAGATGAAGCTTGAAAAAGAGAACTTGGACCACACACCCACTCCACTGAATAGCAGGCTATTGATTGCTTTGCAAAGCTTGCAGTTATCCACTGATTGCTTCATTGTTGAATTTGCGATTTCCAACTTGTTGTGTAATGTTTATGTCCAATGGCCGATGAGCAACGATACGTTTTCTATATAATTTATCTTCATATGGATTGAAAAGGATTTGCCAGTAGATTATCAACTTGATTCATGATGATGACTGTTTTGTCTAGCTTGCTAGCTAAGATTTTGAAAGTATGATGTTGACTTGATCAGTCCAACCAAAGCTACGGTAGATATAACGTGATTTGACATAATTTTATCTGTGGCCAATGACCATGTTGGATGGGCACTTCTAATGTAACTTTGGCAGCACCCAAGCGGCTTGAATTTTCGAGCTCTACCCTTAGATTTTGCGGTAATGTAGTGTCCCCATGAGTGACAGAACACTGAGCCAATCACGGTGCAACTACAGAACATTACCAACCCCTACGCTCGGTATATTCCTCTGGCTGCCCCACCACCACAGAAAGCACTGAACTGTGCTGAAAAACCTGTATATTCCTCTGGCTGCCCCTCCACCACAGAAAGCACTGAGCTGGGCTGAAACACCTGTATATTCCTCTGGCTGCCCCTCCACCACAGAAAGCACTGAGCTGGGCTGAAACACCTGTATATTCCTCTGGCTGCCCCTCCACCACCACAGAAAGCACTGAGCTGGGCTGAAACACCTGTATATTCCTCTGGCTGCCCCTCCACCACAGAAAGCACTGAGCTGGGCTGAAACACCTGTATATTCCTCTGGCTCCCCCACCACCACAGAAAGCACTGAGCTATAGGCTGAAACACCTGTATATTCCTCTGGCTGCCCCACCACCACAGAAAGCACTGAGCTGGGCTGAAACACCTGTATATTCCTCTGGCTGCCCCTCCACCACAGAAAGCACTGAGCTGGGCTGAAACACCTGTATATTCCTCTGGCTGCCCCTCCACCACAGAAAGCACTGAGCTGGGCTGAAACACCTGTATATTCCTCTGGCTGCCCCTCCACCACAGAAAGCACTGAGCTGGGCTGAAACACCTGTATATTCCTCTGGCTGCCCCTCCACCACAGAAAGCACTGAGCTGGGCTGAAACACCTGTATATTCCTCTGGCTCCCCCACCACCACAGAAAGCACTGAGCTATAGGCTGAAACACCTGTATATTCCTCTGGCTGCCCCACCACCACAGAAAGCACTGAGCTGGGCTGAAACACCTGTATATTCCTCTGGCTCCCCCACCACCACAGAAAGCACTGAGCTATAGGCTGAAACACCTGTATATTCCTCTGGCTGCCCCACCACCACAGAAAGCACTGAGCTGGGCTGAAACACCTGTATATTCCTCTGGCTGCCCCTCCACCACAGAAAGCACTGAGCTGGGCTGAAACACCTGTATATTCCTCTGGCTGCCCCTCCACCACAGAAAGCACTGAGCTGGGCTGAAACACCTGTATATTCCTCTGGCTGCCCCTCCACCACAGAAAGCACTGAGCTGGGCTGAAACACCTGTATATTCCTCTGGCTGCCCCTCCACCACAGAAAGCACTGAGCTGGGCTGAAACACCTGTATATTCCTCTGGCTGCCCCACCACCACAGAAAGCACTGAGCTGGGCTGAAACACCTGTATATTCCTCTGGCTGCCCCTCCACCACAGAAAGCACTGAGCTGGGCTGAAACACCTATATATTCCTCTGGCTGCCCCTCCACCACAGAAAGCACTGAGCTGGGCTGAAACACCTGTATATTCCTCTGGCTGCCCCTCCACCACAGAAAGCACTGAGCTGGGCTGAAACACCTGTATATTCCTCTGGCTGCCCCTCCATCACCACAGAAAGCACTGAGCTGGGCTGAAACACCTGTATATTCCTCTGGCTGCCCCTCCACCACAGAAAGCACTGCTGGGCTGAAACACCTGTATATTCCTCTGGCTGCCCCTCCACCACAGAAAGCACTGAGCTATAGGCTGAAACACCTGTATATTCCTCTGGCTGCCCCACCACCACAGAAAGCACTGAGCTGGGCTGAAACACCTGTATATTCCTCTGGCTGCCCCTCCACCACAGAAAGCACTGAGCTGGGCTGAAACACCTGTATATTCCTCTGGCTGCCCCTCCACCACAGAAAGCACTGAGCTGGGCTGAAACACCTGTATATTCTTCTGGCTGCCCATCCACCACAGAAAGCACTGAGCTGGGCTGAAACACCTGTATATTCCTCTGGCTGCCCCTCCACCACAGAAAGCACTGAGCTGGGCTGAAACACCTGTATATTCCTCTGGCTGCCCCTCCACCACAGAAAGCACTGAGCTGGGCTGAAACACCTGTACATTCCTCTGGCTGCCCCTCCACCACAGAAAGCACTGAGCTGGGCTGAAACACCTATATATTCCTCTGGCTGCTCCACCACCACAGAAAGCACTGAGCTAGGCTGAAACACCTGTATATTCCTCTGGCTGCCCCTCCACCACAGAAAGCACAGAGCTGGGCTGAAACACCTGTATATTCCTCTGGCTTCCCCACCACCACAGAAAGCACTGAGCTGGGCTGAAACACCTGTATATTCCTCTGGCTGCCCCTCCACCACAGAAAGCACTGAGCTGGGCTGAAACACCTGTATATGCTTCTGGCTGCCCCTCCACCACAGAAAGCACTGAGCTGGGCTGAAACACCTGTATATTCCTCTGGCTGCCCCTCCACCACAGAAAGCACTGAGCTGGGCTGCAACACCTGTATATTCCTCTGGCTGCCCCACCTCCACCACAGAAAGCACTGAGCTGGGCTGAAACACCTGTATATTCCTCTGGCTGTCCCTCCACCACAGAAAGCACTGAGCTGGGCTGAAACACCTGTATATTCCTCTGGCTGCCCCTCCACCACCACAGAAAGCACTGAGCTGGGCTGAAACACCTGTATATTCCTCTGGCTGCCCCTCCACCACAGAAAGCACTGAGCTATAGGCTGAAACACCTGTATATTCCTCTGGCTCCCCCACCACCACAGAAAGCACTGAGCTGGGCTGAAACACCTGTATATTCCTCTGGCTGCCCCTCCACCACAGAAAGCACTGAGCTATAGGCTGAAACACCTGTATATTCCTCTGGCTGCCCCTCCACCACAGAAAGCACTGAGCTGGGCTGAAACACCTACATTTTGGAGCTGCTTTTCTCAAGAAAGCAATAAAGAGGCCATGTTTGTATGCTACTTATTGTTATTTGTACATTGTTTGCAAACTGATATTTGACGCGTATTAATGCCAAAATAACATGCAAAACAGGCAATAAGGAACAAACAAAAAACCTGGTGGGTCTCGAAACAGGTGGGTCTCTACCTGCCCTGAATGACGGGTCACCACTGTGTTGATGGCTCTTGTGTGCCTGTGTTAGGGTTTCGACTTCTGGCCTATAACAACAACAACAACAACAACAACAACAACAACAACAACAAACTAAGAGAAGAAGGAAAAAGTTCCATTGTGATATAATGCACAAACACTGGTTTGAGTCACATGACCTGGGTGGGTGTGACTCCATATGATCTACTACTACGTTGGTATTGGTAGACACACAGTGGAGTCTCCAGACCCTTACTGCAGCTAAGTAACGCAGATGCCTTCATCTCGCTCTGTCTGTTGTCATGAGACTCTTCCTTCACAGGCCAGAGATCAGGACAATAATGTAGTCTCTCTCTCTCTCTCTCTCCCTGTCTGTTGTCATGAGACTCATTCTTCACAGGCCAGAGATCAGGACAATAACGCTCTCTCTCTCTCTCTCTCTCTCTCTCTCTCTCTAATGTAGTCTCTCTGTCTCTCTGTCTCTCTGTTGTCATGAGACTCTTCCTTCACCCTTACTGCAGCTAAGTAACGCAGATGCCTTCATCTCGCTCTGTCTGTTGTCATGAGACTCTTCCTTCACAGGCCAGAGATCAGGACAATAATGTAGTCTCTCTCTCTCTGTCTGTCTGTTGTCATGAGACTCTTCCTTCACAGGCCAGAGATCAGGACAATAATGTTGTCTGTCTGTTGTCATGAGACTCTTCCTTCACAGGCCAGAGATCAGGACAATAATGTAGTCTCTCTCTCTCTCTCTCTCTCTCTCTCTGTCTGTTGTCATGAGACTCCTCCTTCACAGGCCAGAGATCAGGACAATAATGCAGTGCCAAGACACTGGCTTGTTCCCCACTGGACTGTGTTGTAACTCACTGACTCATATTTCCAGAGAAAGGTATGGGGCTCATGTGTTATCACCTGTGTGTCTCAGACTCACTCCCATGGATCAGATACTGTGGACAGGGCCATGGATCAGATACTGTGGACAGGGTCATGGATCAGAGCTTCGGATCAGAGCCTCGTGACAGGGCCATGGATCAGAGCCTCGGATCAGAGCCTCGTGGCAGGGCCATGGATCAGAGCCTCGGATCAGAGCCTCGTGGCAGGGCCATGGATCAGAGCCTCGGATCAGAGCCTCGTGGCAGGGCCATGGATCAGAGCCTCGTGGCAGGGCCATGGATCAGAGCCTCGTGGCAGGGCCATGGATCAGAGCCTCGTGGCAGGGCCATGGATCAGAGCCTCGGATCAGAGCCTCGTGGCAGGGCCATGGATCAGAGCCTCGTGACAGGGCCATGGATCAGAGCCTCGTGGCAGACCAGAGAAGATAACAGACAACATAATCACAAGCCAGTCCCACACGTTAGGACTGTTTTCTAACTTACTGGCTCATATTTCCAGAGAAAGCGAAAGGGGTGGGGCTCAGCATGTCTGTTTGAATCAGAGGATTGAGAAGGAATACGCTGTCTGTCTGTTTGAATCAGAGGATTGAGAAGGAATACGCTGTCTGTCTGTTTGTCTCAGAGGATTGAGAAGGAATAGGCTGTCTGTCTGTCTGTCTCAGAGGATTGAGAAGGAATACGCTGTCTGTCTGTCTGTCTCAGAGGATTGAGAAGGAATACGCTGTCTGTCTGTTTGTCTCAGAGGATTGAGAAGGAATAGGCTGTCTGTCTGTTTGTCTCAGAGGATTGAGAAGGAATAGGCTGTCTGTCTGTTTGTCTCAGAGGATTGAGAAGGAATAGGCTGTCTGTCTGTTTGTCTCAGAGGATTGAGAAGGAATAGGCTGTCTGTCTGTCTGTCTCAGAGGATTGAGAAGGAATACGCTGTCTGTCTGTCTGTCTCAGAGGATTGAGAAGGAATACGCTGTCTGTCTGTTTGTCTCAGAGGATTGAGAAGGAATAGGCTGTCTGTCTGTTTGTCTCAGAGGATTGAGAAGGAATAGGCTGTCTGTCTGTTTGTCTCAGAGGATTGAGAAGGAATAGGCTGTCTGTCTGTTTGTCTCAGAGGATTGAGAAGGAATACGCTGTCTGTCTGTTTGAATCAGAGGATTGAGAAGGAATAGGCTGTCTGTCTGTCTGAATCAGAGGATTGAGAAGGAATAGGCTGTCTGTCTGAATCAGAGGACCTAGAAGGAATAGGCTGTCTGTCTGTCTGAATCAGAGGACCTAGAAGGAATAGGCTGTCTGTCTGTCTGAATCAGGGGATTGAGAAGGAATAGGCTGTCTGTCTGTCTCAGAGGATTGAGAAGGAATAGGCTGTCTGTCTGTTTGTCTCAGAGGATTGAGAAGGAATAGGCTGTCTGTCTGTTTGTCTCAGAGGATTGAGAAGGAATAGGCTGTCTGTCTGTCTGAATCAGAGGATTGAGAAGGAATAGGCTGTCTGTCTGAATCAGAGGACCTAGAAGGAATAGGCTGTCTGTCTGTCTGAATCAGAGGACCTAGAAGGAATAGGCTGTCTGTCTGTCTGAATCAGGGGATTGAGAAGGAATAGGCTGTCTGTCTGTCTCAGAGGATTGAGAAGGAATAGGCTGTCTGTCTGTCTGAATCAGAGGATTGAGAAGGAATAGGCTGTCTGTCTGTTTGTCTCAGAGGATTGAGAAGGAATACGCTGTCTGTCTGTTTGTCTCAGAGGATTGAGAAGGAATAGGCTGTCTGTCTGTTTGTCTCAGAGGATTGAGAAGGAATAGGCTGTCTGTCTGTTTGAATCAGAGGATTGAGAAGGAATAGGCTGTCTGTCTGTCTGTCTCAGAGGATTGAGAAGGAATACGCTGTCTGTCTGTTTGTCTCAGAGGATTGAGAAGGAATACGCTGTCTGTCTGTTTGTCTCAGAGGATTGAGAAGGAATACGCTGTCTGTCTGTTTGTCTCAGAGGATTGAGAAGGAATAGGCTGTCTGTCTGTCTGTCTCAGAGGATTGAGAAGGAATACGCTGTCTGTCTGTCTGTCTCAGAGGATTGAGAAGGAATACGCTGTCTGTCTGTTTGTCTCAGAGGATTGAGAAGGAATAGGCTGTCTGTCTGTTTGTCTCAGAGGATTGAGAAGGAATAGGCTGTCTGTCTGTTTGTCTCAGAGGATTGAGAAGGAATAGGCTGTCTGTCTGTTTGTCTCAGAGGATTGAGAAGGAATACGCTGTCTGTCTGTTTGAATCAGAGGATTGAGAAGGAATAGGCTGTCTGTCTGTCTGAATCAGAGGATTGAGAAGGAATAGGCTGTCTGTCTGAATCAGAGGACCTAGAAGGAATAGGCTGTCTGTCTGTCTGAATCAGAGGACCTAGAAGGAATAGGCTGTCTGTCTGTCTGAATCAGGGGATTGAGAAGGAATAGGCTGTCTGTCTGTCTCAGAGGATTGAGAAGGAATACGCTGTCTGTCTGTTTGAATCAGAGGATTGAGAAGGAATAGGCTGTCTGTCTGTCTGAATCAGAGGATTGAGAAGGAATAGGCTGTCTGTCTGAATCAGAGGACCTAGAAGGAATAGGCTGTCTGTCTGTCTGAATCAGAGGACCTAGAAGGAATAGGCTGTCTGTCTGTCTGAATCAGGGGATTGAGAAGGAATAGGCTGTCTGTCTGTCTCAGAGGATTGAGAAGGAATAGGCTGTCTGTCTGTCTGAATCAGAGGATTGAGAAGGAATAGGCTGTCTGTCTGTTTGTCTCAGAGGATTGAGAAGGAATACGCTGTCTGTCTGTTTGTCTCAGAGGATTGAGAAGGAATAGGCTGTCTGTCTGTTTGTCTCAGAGGATTGAGAAGGAATAGGCTGTCTGTCTGTTTGAATCAGAGGATTGAGAAGGAATAGGCTGTCTGTCTGTTTGTCTCAGAGGATTGAGAAGGAATACGCTGTCTGTCTGTTTGTCTCAGAGGATTGAGAAGGAATAGGCTGTCTGTCTGTTTGTCTCAGAGGATTGAGAAGGAATAGGCTGTCTGTCTGTTTGAATCAGAGGTTTGAGAAGGAATACGCTGTCTGTCTGTTTGTCTCAGAGGATTGAGAAGGAATACGCTGTCTGTCTGTTTGTCTCAGAGGATTGAGAAGGAATACGCTGTCTGTCTGTTTGTCTCAGAGGATTGAGAAGGAATAGGCTGTCTGTCTGTCTGTCTCAGAGGATTGAGAAGGAATACGCTGTCTGTCTGTTTGTCTCAGAGGATTGAGAAGGAATACGCTGTCTGTCTGTCTGTCTCAGAGGATTGAGAAGGAATACGCTGTCTGTCTGTTTGTCTCAGAGGATTGAGAAGGAATAGGCTGTCTGTCTGTTTGTCTCAGAGGATTGAGAAGGAATACGCTGTCTGTCTGTTTGAATCAGAGGATTGAGAAGGAATAGGCTGTCTGTCTGTCTGAATCAGAGGATTGAGAAGGAATAGGCTGTCTGTCTGAATCAGAGGACCTAGAAGGAATAGGCTGTCTGTCTGTCTGAATCAGAGGACCTAGAAGGAATAGGCTGTCTGTCTGTCTGAATCAGGGGATTGAGAAGGAATAGGCTGTCTGTCTGTCTCAGAGGATTGAGAAGGAATAGGCTGTCTGTCTGTTTGTCTCAGAGGATTGAGAAGGAATACGCTGTCTGTCTGTTTGAATCAGAGGACCTAGAAGGAATAGGCTGTCTGTCTGTCTGAATCAGAGGATTGAGAAGGAATAGGCTGTCTGTCTGAATCAGAGGACCTAGAAGGAATAGGCTGTCTGTCTGTCTGAATCAGAGGACCTAGAAGGAATAGGCTGTCTGTCTGTCTGAATCAGGGGATTGAGAAGGAATAGGCTGTCTGTCTGTCTCAGAGGATTGAGAAGGAATAGGCTGTCTGTCTGTCTGAATCAGAGGATTGAGAAGGAATAGGCTGTCTGTCTGTTTGTCTCAGAGGATTGAGAAGGAATACGCTGTCTGTCTGTTTGTCTCAGAGGCTTGAGAAGGAATAGGCTGTCTGTCTGTTTGTCTCAGAGGATTGAGAAGGAATAGGCTGTCTGTCTGTTTGAATCAGAGGATTGAGAAGGAATAGGCTGTCTGTCTGTTTGTCTCAGAGGATTGAGAAGGAATACGCTGTCTGTCTGTTTGTCTCAGAGGATTGAGAAGGAATAGGCTGTCTGTCTGTTTGTCTCAGAGGATTGAGAAGGAATAGGCTGTCTGTCTGTTTGAATCAGAGGATTGAGAAGGAATACGCTGTCTGTCTGTTTGTCTCAGAGGATTGAGAAGGAATAGGCTGTCTGTCTGTTTGTCTCAGAGGATTGAGAAGGAATAGGCTGTCTGTCTGTTTGAATCAGAGGATTGAGAAGGAATACGCTGTCTGTCTGTTTGTCTCAGAGGACCTAGAAGGAATACGCTGTCTGTCTGTCTGTCTCAGAGGATTGAGAAGGAATAGGCTGTCTGTCTGTTTGTCTCAGAGGATTGAGAAGGAATACGCTGTCTGTCTGTTTGTCTCAGAGGACCTAGAAGGAATACGCTGTCTGTCTGTCTGTCTCAGAGGATTGAGAAGGAATACGCTGTCTGTCTGTTTGTCTCAGAGGATTGAGAAGGAATAGGCTGTCTGTCTGTTTGTCTCAGAGGATTGAGAAGGAATAGGCTGTCTGTCTGTTTGAATCAGAGGATTGAGAAGGAATACGCTGTCTGTCTGTTTGTCTCAGAGGATTGAGAAGGAATAGGCTGTCTGTCTGTTTGTCTCAGAGGATTGAGAAGGAATAGGCTGTCTGTCTGTTTGTCTCAGAGGATTGAGAAGGAATACGCTGTCTGTCTGTTTGTCTCAGAGGATTGAGAAGGAATACGCTGTCTGTCTGTTTGTCTCAGAGGATTGAGAAGGAATACGCTGTCTGTCTGTTTGTCTCAGAGGATTGAGAAGGAATACGCTGTCTGTCTGTTTGTCTCAGAGGATTGAGAAGGAATACGCTGTCTGTCTGTTTGTCTCAGAGGATTGAGAAGGAATACGCTGTCTGTCTGTTTGTCTCAGAGGATTGAGAAGGAATACGCTGTCTGTCTGTTTGTCTCAGAGGATTGAGAAGGAATACGCTGTCTGTCTGTTTGTCTCAGAGGATTGAGAAGGAATAGGCTGTCTGTCTGTCTGAATCAGGGGATTGAGAAGGAATAGGCTGTCTGTCTGTCTCAGAGGATTGAGAAGGAATAGGCTGTCTGTCTGTTTGTCTCAGAGGATTGAGAAGGAATACGCTGTCTGTCTGTTTGAATCAGAGGATTGAGAAGGAATAGGCTGTCTGTCTGTCTGAATCAGAGGATTGAGAAGGAATAGGCTGTCTGTCTGAATCAGAGGACCTAGAAGGAATAGGCTGTCTGTCTGTCTGAATCAGAGGACCTAGAAGGAATAGGCTGTCTGTCTGTCTGAATCAGGGGATTGAGAAGGAATAGGCTGTCTGTCTGTCTCAGAGGATTGAGAAGGAATAGGCTGTCTGTCTGTCTGAATCAGAGGATTGAGAAGGAATAGGCTGTCTGTCTGTTTGTCTCAGAGGATTGAGAAGGAATACGCTGTCTGTCTGTTTGTCTCAGAGGATTGAGAAGGAATAGGCTGTCTGTCTGTTTGTCTCAGAGGATTGAGAAGGAATAGGCTGTCTGTCTGTTTGAATCAGAGGATTGAGAAGGAATAGGCTGTCTGTCTGTTTGTCTCAGAGGATTGAGAGGAATACGCTGTCTGTCTGTTTGTCTCAGAGGATTGAGAAGGAATAGGCTGTCTGTCTGTTTGTCTCAGAGGATTGAGAAGGAATAGGCTGTCTGTCTGTTTGAATCAGAGGATTGAGAAGGAATACGCTGTCTGTCTGTTTGTCTCAGAGGATTGAGAAGGAATACGCTGTCTGTCTGTTTGTCTCAGAGGATTGAGAAGGAATAGGCTGTCTGTCTGTTTGTCTCAGAGGATTGAGAAGGAATAGGCTGTCTGTCTGTCTGTCTCAGAGGATTGAGAAGGAATACGCTGTCTGTCTGTTTATCTCAGAGGATTGAGAAGGAATACGCTGTCTGTCTGTCTGTCTCAGAGGATTGAGAAGGAATACGCTGTCTGTCTGTTTGTCTCAGAGGATTGAGAAGGAATAGGCTGTCTGTCTGTTTGTCTCAGAGGATTGAGAAGGAATAGGCTGTCTGTCTGTTTGTCTCAGAGGATTGAGAAGGAATAGGCTGTCTGTCTGTTTGTCCTCAGAGGATTGAGAAGGAATACGCTGTCTGTCTGTTTGAATCAGAGGATTGAGAAGGAATAGGCTGTCTGTCTGTCTGAATCAGAGGATTGAGAAGGAATAGGCTGTCTGTCTGAATCAGAGGACCTAGAAGGAATAGGCTGTCTGTCTGTCTGAATCAGAGGACCTAGAAAGAATAGGCTGTCTGTCTGTCTGAATCAGGGGATTGAGAAGGAATAGGCTGTCTGTCTGTCTCAGAGGATTGAGAAGGAATAGGCTGTCTGTCTGTTTGTCTCAGAGGATTGAAAAGGAATACGCTGTCTGTCTGTTTGAATCAGAGGATTGAGAAGGAATAGGCTGTCTGTCTGTCTGAATCAGAGGATTGAGAAGGAATAGGCTGTCTGTCTGAATCAGAGGACCTAGAAGGAATAGGCTGTCTGTCTGTCTGAATCAGAGGACCTAGAAGGAATAGGCTGTCTGTCTGTCTGAATCAGGGGATTGAGAAGGAATAGGCTGTCTGTCTGTCTCAGAGGATTGAGAAGGAATAGGCTGTCTGTCTGTCTGAATCAGAGGATTGAGAAGGAATAGGCTGTCTGTCTGTTTGTCTCAGAGGATTGAGAAGGAATACGCTGTCTGTCTGTTTGTCTCAGAGGATTGAGAAGGAATAGGCTGTCTGTCTGTTTGTCTCAGAGGATTGAGAAGGAATAGGCTGTCTGTCTGTTTGAATCAGAGGATTGAGAAGGAATACGCTGTCTGTCTGTTTGTCTCAGAGGATTGAGAAGGAATAGGCTGTCTGTCTGTTTGTCTCAGAGGATTGAGAAGGAATAGGCTGTCTGTCTGTTTGTCTCAGAGGTTTGAGAAGGAATACGCTGTCTGTCTGTTTGTCTCAGAGGATTGAGAAGGAATACGCTGTCTGTCTGTTTGTCTCAGAGGATTGAGAAGGAATACGCTGTCTGTCTGTTTGTCTCAGAGGATTGAGAAGGAATACGCTGTCTGTCTGTTTGTCTCAGAGGATTGAGAAGGAATACGCTGTCTGTCTGTTTGTCTCAGAGGATTGAGAAGGAATACGCTGTCTGTCTGTTTGTCTCAGAGGATTGAGAAGGAATAGGCTGTCTGTCTGTTTGTCTCAGAGGATTGAGAAGGAATAGGCTGTCTGTCTGTTTGTCTCAGAGGATGAGAAGGAATAGGCTGTCTGTCTGTTTGTCTCAGAGGATTGAGAAGGAATAGGCTGTCTGTCTGTTTGTCTCAGAGGATTGAGAAGGAATAGGCTGTCTGTCTGTTTGTCTCAGAGGATTGAGAAGGAATAGGCTGTCTGTCTGTTTGTCTCAGAGGATTGAGAAGGAATAGGCTGTCTGTCTGTTTGTCTCAGAGGATTGAGAAGGAATACGCTGTCTGTCTGTTTGTCTCAGAGGATTGAGAAGGAATAGGCTGTCTGTCTGTTTGTCTCAGAGGCTTGAGAAGGAATAGGCTATCTGTCTGTTTGAATCAGAGGATTGAGAAGGAATACGCTGTCTGTCTGTTTGTCTCAGAGGATTGAGAAGGAATAGGCTGTCTGTCTGTTTGTCTCAGAGGATTGAGAAGGAATAGGCTGTCTGTCTGTTTGAATCAGAGGATTGAGAAGGAATACGCTGTCTGTCTGTTTGTCTCAGAGGACCTAGAAGGAATACGCTGTCTGTCTGTCTGTCTCAGAGGATTGAGAAGGAATAGGCTGTCTGTCTGTTTGTCTCAGAGGATTGAGAAGGAATACGCTGTCTGTCTGTTTGTCTCAGAGGACCTAGAAGGAATACGCTGTCTGTCTGTCTGTCTCAGAGGATTGAGAAGGAATACGCTGTCTGTCTGTTTGTCTCAGAGGATTGAGAAGGAATAGGCTGTCTGTCTGTTTGTCTCAGAGGATTGAGAAGGAATAGGCTGTCTGTCTGTTTGAATCAGAGGATTGAGAAGGAATACGCTGTCTGTCTGTTGTCTCAGAGGATTGAGAAGGAATAGGCTGTCTGTCTGTTTGTCTCAGAGGATTGAGAAGGAATAGGCTGTCTGTCTGTTTTGTCTCAGAGGATTGAGAATGGAATACGCTGTCTGTCTGTTTGTCTCAGAGGATTGAGAAGGAATACGCTGTCTGTCTGTTTGTCTCAGAGGCTTGAGAAGGAATACGCTGTCTGTCTGTTTGTCTCAGAGGATTGAGAAGGAATACGCTGTCTGTCTGTTTGTCTCAGAGGATTGAGAAGGAATACGCTGTCTGTCTGTTTGTCTCAGAGGATTTGAGAAGGAATACGCTGTCTGTTCTGTTTGTCTCAGAGGATTGAGAAGGAATACGCTGTCTGTCTGTTTGTCTCAGAGGATTGAGAAGGAATAGCTGTCTGTCTGTTTGTCTCAGAGGATTGAGAAGGAATAGGCTGTCTGTCTGTTTGTCTCAGAGGATTGAGAAGGAATAGGCTGTCTGTCTGTTTGTCTCAGAGGATTGAGAAGGAATAGGCTGTCTGTCTGTTTGTCTCAGAGGATTGAGAAGGAATAGGCTGTCTGTCTGTTTGTCTCAGAGGGTTGAGAAGGAATAGGCTGTCTGTCTGTTGTCTCAGAGGATTGAGAAGGAATAGGCTGTCTGTCTGTTTGTCTCAGAGGACCTGAGAAGGAATACGCTGTCTGTCTGTCTGTCTCAGAGGACCTTGAGAAGGAATACGCTGTCTGTCTGTCTGTCTCAGAGGATTGAGAAGGAATACGGCTGTCTGTCTGTTTGTCTCAGAGGATTGAGAAGGAATAGGCTGTCTGTCTGTTTGTATCAGAGGATTGAGAAGGAATAGGCTGTCTGTCTGTTTGAATCAGAGGATTGAGAAGGAATAGGCTGTCTGTCTGTTTGTCTCAGAGGATTGAGAAGGAATAGGCTGTCTGTCTGTTTGTCTCAGAGGATTGAGAAGGAATACGCTGTCTGTCTGTTTGTCTCAGAGGATTGAGAAGGAATACGCTGTCTGTCTGTTTGTCTCAGAGGATTGAGAAGGAATACGCTGTCTGTCTGTTGTCTCAGAGGATTGAGAAGGAATAGGCTTGTCTGTCTGTTTGTCTCAGAGGATTGAGAAGGAATAGGCTGTCTGTCTGTTGTCCTCAGAGGATTGAGAAGGAATACGCTGTCTGTCTGTTTGTCTCAGAGGATTGAGAAGGAATACGCTGTCTGTCTGTTTGTCTCAGAGGATTGAGAAGGAATAGGCTGTCTGTCTGTTTGTCTCAGAGGATTGAGAAGGAATAGGCTGTCTGTCTGTCTGTCTCAGAGGATTGAGAAGGAATAGGCTGTCTGTCTGTTTGTCTCAGAGGATTGAGAAGGAATAGGCTGTCTGTCTGTTTGTCTCAGAGGATTGAGAAGGAATAGGCTGTCTGTCTGTTTGTCTCAGAGGATTGAGAAGGAATAGGCTGTCTGTCTGTTTGTCTCAGAGGATTGAGAAGGAATAGGCTGTCTGTCTGTTTGTCTCAGAGGATTGAGAAGGAATAGGCTGTCTGTCTGTTGTCTCAGAGGATTGAGAAGGAATACGCTGTCTGTCTGTTTGTCTCAGAGGATTGAGAAGGAATACGCTGTCTGTCTGTTTGTCTCAGAGGATTGAGAAGGAATACGCTGTCTGTCTGTTTGTCTCAGAGGATTGAGAAGGAATAGGCTGTCTGTCTGTTTGTCTCAGAGGATTGAGAAGGAATAGGCTGTCTGTCTGTTTGTCTCAGAGGATTGAGAAGGAATACGCTGTCCTGTCTGTTTGTCTCAGAGGATTGAGAAGGAATAGCTGTCTGTCTGTTTGTCTCAGAGGATTGAGAAGGAATAGGCTGTCTGTCTGTTTGTCTCAGAGGATTGAGAAGGAATAGGCTGTCTGTCTGTCTGTCTCAGAGGATTGAGAAGGAATACGCTGTCTGTCTGTTTGTCTCAGAGGATTGAGAAGGAATACGCTGTCTGTCTGTTTGTCTCAGAGGATTGAGAAGGAATACGCTGTCTGTCTGTTTGTCTCAGAGGATTGAGAAGGAATAGGCTGTCTGTCTGTCTGTCTCAGAGGATTGAGAAGGAATAGGCTGTCTGTCTGGTGTTCAGGGATTGAGAAGGAATAGGCTGTCTGTCTGTTTGTCTCAGAGGATTGAGAAGGAATACGCTGTCTGTCTGTTTGTCTCAGAGGATTGAGAAGGAATAGGCTGTCTGTCTGTCTGTCTCAGAGGATTGAGAAGGAATAGGCTGTCTGTCTGTTTGTCTCAGAGGATTGAGAAGGAATAGGCTGTCTGTCTGTTTGTCTCAGAGGATTGAGAAGGAATAGGCTGTCTGTCTGTTTGTCTCAGAGGATTGAGAAGGAATAGGCTGTCTGTCTGTTTGTCTCAGAGATTGAGAAGGAATACGCTGTCTGGTCTGTTTGAATCAGAGGATTGAGAAGGAATAGGCTGTCTGTCTGTTTGAATCAGAGGATTGAGAAGGAATACGCTGTCTGTCTGTTTGTCTCAGAGGATTGAGAAGGAATAGGCTGTCTGTCTGTCAGTCTCAGAGGATTGAGAAGGAATAGGGCTGTCTGTCTGTTTGTCTAGAGGATTGAGAAGGAATACGCTGTCTGTCTGTTTGTCTCAGAGGATTGAGAAGGAATAGGCTGTCTGTCTGTCTGTCTCAGAGGATTGAGAAGGAATAGGCTGTCTGTCTGTTTGTCTCAGAGGATTGAGAAGGAATAGGCCTGTCTGTCTGTTTGTCTCAGAGGATTGAGAAGGAATAGGCTGTCTGTCTGTTTGTCTCAGAGGATTGAGAAGGAATAGGCTGTCTGTCTGTTTGTCTCAGAGGATTGAGAAGGAATACGCTGTCTGTCTGTTTGAATCAGAGGATTGGAGAGGAATAGGCTGTCTGTCTGTTTGAATCAGAGGATTGAGAAGGAATACGCTGTCTGTCTGTTTGTCTCAGAGGATTGAGAAGGAATACGCTGTCTGTCTGTTGTCTCAGAGGATTGAGAAGGAATACGCTGTCTGTCTGTTTGTCTCAGAGGATTGAGAAGGAATACGCTGTCTGTCTGTTTGAATCAGAGGATTGAGAAGGAATAGGCTGTCTGTCTGTTTGAATCAGAGGATTGAGAAGGAATACGCTGTCTGTCTGTTTGTCTCAGAGGATTGAGAAGGAATACGCTGTCTGTCTGTTTGTCTCAGAGGATTGAGAAGGAATAGGCTGTCTGTCTGTTTGTCTCAGAGGATTGAGAAGGAATAGGCTGTCTGTCTGTCTGAATCAGAGGATTGAGAAGGAATAGGCTGTCTGTCTGTTTGTCTCAGAGGATTGAGAAGGAATACGCTGTCTGTCTGTTTGTCTCAGAGGATTGAGAAGGAATAGGCTGTCTGTCTGTTTGTCTCAGAGGATTGAGAAGGAATAGGCTGTCTGTCTGTTTGAATCAGAGGATTGAGAAGGAATACGCTGTCTGTCTGTTTGTCTCAGAGGATTGAGAAGGAATAGGCTGTCTGTCTGTTTGTCTCAGAGGATTGAGAAGGAATAGGCTGTCTGTCTGTTGTCTCAGAGGTTTGAGAAGGAATACGCTGTCTGTCTGTTTGTCTCAGAGGATTGAGAAGGAATACGCTGTCTGTCTGTTTGTCTCAGAGGATTGAGAAGGAATACGCTGTCTGTCTGTTTGTCTCAGAGGATTGAGAAGGAATACGCTGTCTGTCTGTTTGTCTCAGAGGATTGAGAAGGAATACGCTGTCTGTCTGTTTGTCTCAGAGGATTGAGAAGGAATACGCTGTCTGTCTGTTTGTCTCAGAGGATTGAGAAGGAATAGGCTGTCTGTCTGTTTGTCTCAGAGGATTGAGAAGGAATAGGCTGTCTGTCTGTTTGTCTCAGAGGATGAGAAGGAATAGGCTGTCTGTCTGTTTGTCTCAGAGGATTGAGAAGGAATAGGCTGTCTGTCTGTTTGTCTCAGAGGATTGAGAAGGAATAGGCTGTCTGTCTGTTTGTCTCAGAGGATTGAGAAGGAATAGGCTGTCTGTCTGTTTGTCTCAGAGGATTGAGAAGGAATAGGCTGTCTGTCTGTTTGTCTCAGAGGATTGAGAAGGAATACGCTGTCTGTCTGTTTGTCTCAGAGGATTGAGAAGGAATAGGCTGTCTGTCTGTTTGTCTCAGAGGCTTGAGAAGGAATAGGCTATCTGTCTGTTTGAATCAGAGGATTGAGAAGGAATACGCTGTCTGTCTGTTGTCTCAGAGGATTGAGAAGGAATAGGCTGTCTGTCTGTTTGTCTCAGAGGATTGAGAAGGAATAGGCTGTCTGTCTGTTTGAATCAGAGGATTGAGAAGGAATACGCTGTCTGTCTGTTTGTCTCAGAGGACCTAGAAGGAATACGCTGTCTGTCTGTCTGTCTCAGAGGATGAGAAGGAATAGGCTGTCTGTCTGTTTGTCTCAGAGGATTGAGAAGGAATACGCTCTCTGTCTGTTTGTCTCAGAGGACCTAGAAGGAATACGCTGTCTGTCTGTCTGTCTCAGAGGATTGAGAAGGAATACGCTGTCTGTCTGTTTGTCTCAGAGGATTGAGAAGGAATAGGCTGTCTGTTTGTTGTCTCAGAGGATTGAGAAGGAATAGGCTGTCTGTCTGTTTGAATCAGAGGATTGAGAAGGAATACGCTGTCTGTCTGTTTGTCTCAGAGGATTGAGAAGGAATAGGCTGTCCTGTCTGTTTGTCTCAGAGGATTGAGAAGGAATAGGCTGTCTGTCTGTTGTCTCAGAGGATTGAGAAGGAATACCTGTCTGTCTGTTTGTCTCAGAGGATTGAGAAGGAATACGCTGTCTGTCTGTTTGTCTCAGAGGCTTGAGAAGGAATACGCTGTCTGTCTGTTTGTCTCAGAGGATTGAGAAGGAATACGCTGTCTGTCTGTTTGTCTCAGAGGATTGAGAAGGAATACGCTGTCTGTCGTTTGTCTCAGAGGATGAGAAGGAATACGCTGTCTGTCTGTTTGTCTCAGAGGATTGAGAAGGAATACGCTGTCTGTCTGTTTGTCTCAGAGGATTGAGAAGGAATAGGCTTGTCTGTCTGTTTGTCTCAGAGGATTGAGAAGGAATAGGCTGTCTGTCTGTTTGTCTCAGAGGATTGAGGAATCGGTGTTCTGTTCTGTTTGTCTCAGAGAGGAGAAGGCTAGGCTGTCTGTCTGTTTGTCTCAGAGGATTGAGAAGGAATAGGCTGTCTGTCTGTTTGTCTCAGAGGATTGAGAAGGAATAGGCTGTCTGTCTGTTTGTCTCAGAGGATTGAGAAGGAATAGGCTGTCTGTCTGTTTGTCTCAGAGGATTGAGAAGGAATACGCTGTCTGTCTGTCTGTCTCAGAGGACCCTAGAAGGAATACGCTGTCTGTCTGTTCTGTCCTCAGAGGATTGAGAAGGAATACGCTGTCTGTCTGTTTGTCTCAGAGGATTGAGAAGGAATAGGCTGTCTGTCTGTTTGTCTCAGAGGATTGAGAAGGAATAGGCTGTCTGTCTGTTTGAATCAGAGGATTGAGAAGGAATACGCTGTCTGTCTGTTTGTCTCAGAGGATTGAGAAGGAATAGGCTTGTCTGTCTGTTTGTCTCAGAGGATTGAGAAGGAATAGGGCTGTCTGTGTCTCAGAGGATTGAGAAGGAATACGCTGTCTGTCTGTTTGTCTCAGAGGATTGAGAAGGAATACGCTGTCTGTCTGTTTGTCTCAGAGGATTGAGAAGGAATACGCTGTCTGTCTGTTTGTCTCAGAGGATTGAGAAGGAATAGGCTGTCTGTCTGTTTGTCTCAGAGGATTGAGAAGGAATAGGCTGTCTGTCTGTCTGTCTCAGAGGATTGAGAAGGAATACGCTGTCTGTCTGTTGTCTCAGAGGATTGAGAAGGAATACGCTGTCTGTCTGTTTGTCTCAGAGGATTGAGAAGGAATAGGCTGTCTGTCTGTTTGTCTCAGAGGATTGAGAAGGAATAGGCTGTCTGTCTGTTTGTCTCAGAGGATTGAGAAGGAATAGGCTGTCTGTCTGTTTGTCTCAGAGGATTGAGAAGGAATAGGCTGTCTGTCTGTTTGTCTCAGAGGATTGAGAAGGAATAGGCTGTTCTGTCTGTTTGTCTCAGAGGATTGAGAAGGAATAGGCTGTCTGTCTGTTTGTCTCAGAGGATTGAGAAGGAATAGGCTGTCTGTCTGTTTGTCTCAGAGGATTGAGAAGGAATACGCTGTCTGTCTGTTTGTCTCAGAGGATTGAGAAGGAATACGCTGTCTGTCTGTTTGTCTCAGAGGATTGAGAAGGAATACGCTGTCTGTCTGTTTGTCTCAGAGGATTGAGAAGGAATAGGCTGTCTGTCTGTTTGTCTCAGAGGATTGAGAAGGAATAGGCTGTCTGTCTGTTTGTCTCAGAGGATTGAGAAGGAATACGCTGTCTGTCTGTTTGTCTCAGAGGATTGAGAAGGAATACGCTGTCTGTCTGTTTGTCTCAGAGGATTTGAGAAGGAATAGGCTGTCTGTCTGTTTGTCTCAGAGGATTGAGAAGGAATAGGCTGTCTGTCTGTCTGTCTCAGAGGATTGAGAAGGAATACGCTGTCTGTTTGTTTGTCTCAGAGGATGAGAAGGAATACGCTGTCTGTCTGTTTGTCTCAGAGGATTGAGAAGGAATACGCTGTCTGTCTGTTTGTCTCAGAGGATTGAGAAGGAATAGGCTGTCTGTCTGTCTGTCTCAGAGGATTGAGAAGGAATAGGCTGTCTGTCTGTTTGTCTCAGAGGATTGAGAAGGAATAGGCTGTCTGTCTGTTTGTCTCAGAGGATTGAGAAGGAATACGCTGTCTGTCTGTTTGTCTCAGAGGATTGAGAAGGAATAGGCTGTCTGTCTGTTTGTCTCAGAGGATTGAGAAGGAATAGGCTGTCTGTCTGTTTGTCTCAGAGGATTGAGAAGGAATAGGCTGTCTGTCTGTTGTCTCAGAGGATTGAGAAGGAATAGGCTGTCTGTCTGTTTGTCTCAGAGGATGAGAAGGAATAGGCTGTCTGTCTGTTTGTCTCAGAGGATTGAGAAGGAATACGCTGTCTGTCTGTTTGAATCAGAGGATTGAGAAGGAATAGGCTGTCTGTCTGTTTGAATCAGAGGATTGAGAAGGAATACGCTGTCTGTCTGTTTGTCTCAGAGGATTGAGAAGGAATAGGCTGTCTGTCTGTCAGTCTCAGAGGATTGAGAAGGAATAGGCTGTCTGTCTGTTTGTCTCAGAGGATTGAGAAGGAATACGCTGTCTGTCTGTTTGTCTCAGAGGATTGAGAAGGAATAGGCTGTCTGTCTGTCTGTCTCAGAGGATTGAGAAGGAATAGGCTGTCTGTCTGTCTCAGAGGATTGAGAAGGAATAGGCTGTCTGTCTGTTTGTCTCAGAGGATTGAGAAGGAATAGGCTGTCTGTCTGTTTGTCTCAGAGGATGAGAAGGAATAGGCTGTCTGTCTGTTTGTCTCAGAGGATTGAGAAGGAATACGCTGTCTGTCTGTTTGAATCAGAGGATTGAGAAGGAATAGGCTGTCTGTCTGTTGAATCAGAGGATTGAGAAGGAATACGCTGTCTGTCTGTTTGTCTCAGAGGATTGAGAAGGAATACGCTGTCTGTCTGTTGTCTCAGAGGATTGAGAAGGAATACGCTGTCTGTCTGTTTGTCTCAGAGGATTGAGAAGGAATACGCTGTCTGTCTGTTTGAATCAGAGGATTGAGAAGGAATAGGCTGTCTGTCTGTTTGAATCAGAGGATTGAGAAGGAATACGCTGTCTGTCTGTTTGTCTCAGAGGATTGAGAAGGAATACGCTGTCTGTCTGTTTGTCTCAGAGGATTGAGAAGGAATAGGCTGTCTGTCTGTTGTCTCAGAGGATTGAGAAGGAATAGGCTGTCTGTCTGTTTGTCTCAGAGGATTGAGAAGGAATAGGCTGTCTGTCTGTTTGTCTCAGAGGATTGAGAAGGAATAGGCTGTCTGTCTGTCTGAATCAGAGGATTGAGAAGGAATAGGCTGTCTGTCTGTTTGTCTCAGAGGATTGAGAAGGAATAGGCTGTCTGTCTGTTTGTCTCAGAGGATTGAGAAGGAATACGCTGTCTGTTTGTCTCAGAGGATTGAGAAGGAATAGGCTGTCTGTCTGTTTGTCTCAGAGGATTGAGAAGGAATACGCTGTCTGTCTGTTTGTCTCAGAGGATTGAGAAGGAATACGCTGTCTGTTTGTCTCAGAGGATTGAGAAGGAATAGGCTGTCTGTCTGTTTGTCTCAGAGGATTGAGAAGGAATAGGCTGTCTGTCTGTTTGTCTCAGAGGATTGAGAAGGAATACGCTGTCTGTCTGTTTGTCTCAGAGGATTGAGAAGGAATAGGCTGTCTGTCTGTCTGTCTCAGAGGATTGAGAAGGAATACGCTGTCTGTCTGTTTGTCTCAGAGGATTGAGAAGGAATAGGCTGTCTGTCTGTTTGTCTCAGAGGATTGAGAAGGAATACGCTGTCTGTCTGTTTGTCTCAGAGGATTGAGAAGGAATACGCTGTCTGTCTGAATCAGAGGATTGAGAAGGAATAGGCTGTCTGTCTGTTTGTCTCAGAGGATTGAGAAGGAATACGCTGTCTGTCTGTTTGTCTCAGAGGATTGAGAAGGAATACGCTGTCTGTCTGTTTGTCTCAGAGGATTGAGAAGGAATAGGCTGTCTGTCTGTTTGTCTCAGAGGATTGAGAAGGAATACGCTGTCTGTCTGTTTGTCTCAGAGGATTGAGAAGGAATACGCTGTCTGTCTGTTTGTCTCAGAGGATTGAGAAGGAATACGCTGTCTGTCTGTTTGTCTCAGAGGATTGAGAAGGAATAGGCTGTCTGTCTGTTTGTCTCAGAGGATGAGAAGGAATACGCTGTCTGTCTGTTTGTCTCAGAGGATTGAGAAGGAATACGCTGTCTGTCTGTTTGTCTCAGAGGATTGAGAAGGAATACGCTGTCTGTCTGTTTGAATCAGAGGATTGAGAAGGAATAGGCTGTCTGTCTGTTTGAATCAGAGGATTGAGAAGGAATACGCTGTCTGTCTGTTTGTCTCAGAGGATTGAGAAGGAATACGCTGTCTGTCTGTTTGTCTCAGAGGATTGAGAAGGAATAGGCTGTCTGTCTGTTTGTCTCAGAGGATTGAGAAGGAATAGGCTGTCTGTCTGTTTGTCTCAGAGGATTGAGAAGGAATAGGCTGTCTGTCTGTTTGTCTCAGAGGCTTGAGAAGGAATAGGCTGTCTGTCTGTCTGAATCAGAGGATTGAGAAGGAATAGGCTGTCTGTCTGTTTGTCTCAGAGGATTGAGAAGGAATAGGCTGTCTGTCTGTTTGTCTCAGAGGATTGAGAAGGAATAGGCTGTCTGTCTGTTTGTCTCAGAGGATTGAGAAGGAATACGCTGTCTGTCTGTTTGAATCAGAGGATTGAGAAGGAATAGGCTGTCTGTCTGTTTGAATCAGAGGATTGAGAAGGAATACGCTGTCTGTCTGTTTGTCTCAGAGGATTGAGAAGGAATACGCTGTCTGTCTGTTTGTCTCAGAGGATTGAGAAGGAATACGCTGTCTGCCTGTTTGTCTCAGAGGATTGAGAAGGAATACGCTGTCTGTCTGTTTGAATCAGAGGATTGAGAAGGAATAGGCTGTCTGTCTGTTTGAATCAGAGGATTGAGAAGGAATACGCTGTCTGTCTGTTTGTCTCAGAGGTTTGAGAAGGAATACGCTGTCTGTCTGTTTGTCTCAGAGGATTGAGAAGGAATAGGCTGTCTGTCTGTTTGTCTCAGAGGATTGAGAAGGAATAGGCTGTCTGTCTGTTTGTCTCAGAGGATTGAGAAGGAATAGGCTGTCTGTCTGTTTGTCTCAGAGGATTGAGAAGGAATACGCTGTCTGTCTGTTTGTCTCAGAGGATTGAGAAGGAATACGCTGTCTGTCTGTTTGTCTCAGAGGATTGAGAAGGAATAGGCTGTCTGTCTGTTTGTCTCAGAGGATTGAGAAGGAATAGGCCTGTCTGTCTGTTTGTCTCAGAGGATTGAGAAGGAATAGGCTGTCTGTCTGTTTGTCTCAGAGGATTGAGAAGGAATAGGCTGTCTGTCTGTCTGAATCAGAGGATTGAGAAGGAATAGGCTGTCTGTCTGTTTGTCTCAGAGGATTGAGAAGGAATAGGCTGTCTGTCTGTTTGTCTCAGAGGATTGAGAAGGAATACGCTGTCTGTTTGTCTCAGAGGATTGAGAAGGAATAGGCTGTCTGTCTGTTTGTCTCAGAGGATTGAGAAGGAATACGCTGTCTGTCTGTTTGTCTCAGAGGATTGAGAAGGAATACGCTGTCTGTTTGTCTCAGAGGATTGAGAAGGAATAGGCTGTCTGTCTGTTTGTCTCAGAGGATTGAGAAGGAATAGGCTGTCTGTCTGTTTGTCTCAGAGGATTGAGAAGGGAATACGCTGTCTGTCTGTTTGTCTCAGAGGATTGAGAAGGAATAGGCTGTCTGTCTGTCTGTCTCAGAGGATTGAGAAGGAATACGCTGTCTGTCTGTTTGTCTCAGAGGATTGAGAAGGAATAGGCTGTCTGTCTGTTTGTCTCAGAGGATTGAGAAGGAATACGCTGTCTGTCCTGTTTGTCTCAGAGGATTGAGAAGGAATACGCTGTCTGTCTGAATCAGAGGATTGAGAAGGAATAGGCTGTCTGTCTGTTTGTCTCAGAGGATTGAGAAGGAATACGCTTGTCTGTCTGTTTGTCTCAGAGGATTGAGAAGGAATAGGCTGTCTGTCTGTTTGTCTCAGAGGATTGAGAAGGAATAGGCTGTCTGTCTGTTTGTCTCAGAGGATTGAGAAGGAATACGCTGTCTGTCTGTTTGTCTCAGAGGATTGAGAAGGAATACGCTGTCTGTCTGTTTGTCTCAGAGGATTGAGAAGGAATACGCTGTCTGTCTGTTTGTCTCAGAGGATTGAGAAGGAATAGGCTGTCTGTCTGTTTGTCTCAGAGGATTGAGAAGGAATACGCTGTCTGTCTGTTTGTCTCAGAGGATTGAGAAGGAATACGCTGTCTGTCTGTTTGTCTCAGAGGATTGAGAAGGAATACGCTGTCTGTCTGTTTGAATCAGAGGATTGAGAAGGATAGGCTGTCCTGTCTGTTTGAATCAGAGGATTGAGAAGGAATACGCTGTCTGTCTGTTTGTCTCAGAGGATTGAGAAGGAATACGCTGTCTGTCTGTTTGTCTCAGAGGATTGAGAAGGAATAGGCTGTCTGTCTGTTTGTCTCAGAGGATTGAGAAGGAATAGGCTGTCTGTCTGTTTGTCTCAGAGGATTGAGAAGGAATAGGCTGTCTGTCTGTTTGTCTCAGAGGCTTGAGAAGGAATAGGCTGTCTGTCTGTCTGAATCAGAGGATTGAGAAGGAATAGGCTGTCTGTCTGTTTGTCTCAGAGGATTGAGAAGGAATAGGCTGTCTGTCTGTTTGTCTCAGAGGATTGAGAAGGAATACGCTGTCTGTCTGTTTGTCTCAGAGGATTGAGAAGGAATAGGCTGTCTGTCTGTTTGTCTCAGAGGATTGAGAAGGAATACGCTGTCTGTCTGTTTGTCTCTGAGGATTGAGAAGGAATACGCTGTCTGTCTGAATCAGAGGATTGAGAAGGAATAGGCTGTCTGTCTGTTTGTCTCAGAGGGTTGAGAAGGAATACGCTGTCTGTCTGTTTGTCTCAGAGGATTGAGAAGGAATACGCTGTCTGTCTGTTTGAATCAGAGGATTGAGAAGGAATAGGCTGTCTGTCTGTTTGTCTCAGAGGATTGAGAAGGAATAGGCTGTCTGTCTGTTTGTCTCAGAGGATTGAGAAGGAATAGGCTGTCTGTCTGTTTGTCTCAGAGGATTGAGAAGGAATAGGCTGTCTGTCTGTTTGTCTCAGAGGATTGAGAAGGAATAGGCTGTCTGTCTGTTTGTCTCAGAGGATTGAGAAGGAATACGCTGTCTGTCTGTTTGTCTCAGAGGATTGAGAAGGAATAGGCTGTCTGTCTGTTTGTCTCAGAGGATTGAGAAGGAATAGGCTGTCTGTCTGTTTGTCTCAGAGGATTGAGAAGGAATACGCTGTCTGTCTGTTTGTCTCAGAGGATTGAGAAGGAATACGCTGTCTGTCTGTTTGTCTCAGAGGATTGAGAAGGAATACGCTGTCTGTCTGTTTGTCTCAGAGGATTGAGAAGGAATAGGCTGTCTGTCTGTTTGTCTCAGAGGATTGAGAAGAATAGGCTGTCTGTCTGTTTGTCTCAGAGGATTGAGAAGGAATACGCTGTCTGTCTGTTTGTCTCAGAGGATTGAGAAGGAATACGCTGTCTGTCTGTTTGTCTCAGAGGATTGAGAAGGAATAGGCTGTCTGTCTGTTTGTCTCAGAGGATTGAGAAGGAATAGGCTGTCTGTCTGTCTTGTCTCAGAGGATTGAGAAGGAATAGGCTGTCTGTCTGTTTGTCTCAGAGGATTGAGAAGGAATAGGCTGTCTGTCTGTTTGTCTCAGAGGATTGAGAAGGAATACGCTGTCTGTCTGTTTGTCTCAGAGGATTGAGAAGGAATACGCTGTCTGTCTGAATCAGAGGATTGAGAAGGAATAGGCTGTCTGTCTGTTTGTCTCAGAGGATTGAGAAGGAATACGCTGTCTGTCTGTTTGTCTCAGAGGATTGAGAAGGAATACGCTGTCTGTCTGTTTGTCTCAGAGGATTGAGAAGGAATAGGCTGTCTGTCTGTTTGTCTCAGAGGATTGAGAAGGAATAGGCTGTCTGTCTGTTTGTCTCAGAGGATTGAGAAGGAATAGGCTGTCTGTCTGTTTGTCTCAGAGGATTGAGAAGGAATAGGCTGTCTGTCTGTTTGTCTCAGAGGATTGAGAAGGAATAGGCTGTCTGTCTGTTTGTCTCAGAGGATTGAGAAGGAATACGCTGTCTGTCTGTTTGTCTCAGAGGATTGAGAAGGAATAGGCTGTCTGTCTGTTTGTCTCAGAGGATTGAGAAGGAATAGGCTGTCTGTCTGTTTGTCTCAGAGGATTGAGAAGGAATACGCTGTCTGTCTGTTTGTCTCAGAGGATTGAGAAGGAATACGCTGTCTGTCTGTTTGTCTCAGAGGATTGAGAAGGAATACGCTGTCTGTCTGTTTGTCTCAGAGGATTGAGAAGGAATAGGCTGTCTGTCTGTTTGTCTCAGAGGATTGAGAAGGAATAGGCTGTCTGTCTGTTTGTCTCAGAGGATTGAGAAGGAATACGCTGTCTGTCTGTTTGTCTCAGAGGATTGAGAAGGAATACGCTGTCTGTCTGTTTGTCTCAGAGGATTGAGAAGGAATAGGCTGTCTGTCTGTTTGTCTCAGAGGCTTGAGAAGGAATAGGCTGTCTGTCTGTCTGTCTCAGAGGATTGAGAAGGAATACGCTGTCTGTCTGTTTGTCTCAGAGGATTGAGAAGGAATACGCTGTCTGTCTGTTTGTCTCAGAGGATTGAGAAGGAATACGCTGTCTGTCTGTTTGTCTCAGAGGATTGAGAAGGAATAGGCTGTCTGTCTGTCTGTCTCAGAGGATTGAGAAGGAATAGGCTGTCTGTCTGTTTGTCTCAGAGGATTGAGAAGGAATAGGCTGTCTGTCTGTTTGTCTCAGAGGATTGAGAAGGAATACGCTGTCTGTCTGTTTGTCTCAGAGGATTGAGAAGGAATAGGCTGTCTGTCTGTCTGTCTCAGAGGATTGAGAAGGAATAGGCTGTCTGTCTGTTTGTCTCAGAGGATTGAGAAGGAATAGGCTGTCTGTCTGTTTGTCTCAGAGGATTGAGAAGGTATAGGCTGTCTGTCTGTTTGTCTCAGAGGATTGAGAAGGAATAGGCTGTCTGTCTGTTTGTCTCAGAGGATTGAGAAGGAATACGCTGTCTGTCTGTTTGAATCAGAGGATTGAGAAGGAATAGGCTGTCTGTCTGTTTGAATCAGAGGCTTGAGAAGGAATACGCTGTCTGTCTGTTTGTCTCAGAGGATTGAGAAGGAATAGGCTGTCTGTCTGTCTGTCTCAGAGGATTGAGAAGGAATAGGCTGTCTGTCTGTTTGTCTCAGAGGATTGAGAAGGAATACGCTGTCTGTCTGTTTGTCTCAGAGGATTGAGAAGGAATAGGCTGTCTGTCTGTCTGTCTCAGAGGATTGAGAAGGAATAGGCTGTCTGTCTGTTTGTCTCAGAGGATTGAGAAGGAATAGGCTGTCTGTCTGTTTGTCTCAGAGGATTGAGAAGGAATAGGCTGTCTGTCTGTTTGTCTCAGAGGATTGAGAAGGAATACGCTGTCTGTCTGTTTGTCTCAGAGGATTGAGAAGGAATACGCTGTCTGTCTGTTTGAATCAGAGGATTGAGAAGGAATAGGCTGTCTGTCTGTTTGAATCAGAGGATTGAGAAGGAATACGCTGTCTGTCTGTTTGTCTCAGAGGATTGAGAAGGAATACGCTGTCTGTCTGTTTGTCTCAGAGGATTGAGAAGGAATACGCTGTCTGTCTGTTTGTCTCAGAGGATTGAGAAGGAATACGCTGTCTGTCTGTTTGAATCAGAGGATTGAGAAGGAATAGGCTGTCTGTCTGTTTGAATCAGAGGATTGAGAAGGAATACGCTGTCTGTCTGTTTGTCTCAGAGGATTGAGAAGGAATACGCTGTCTGTCTGTTTGTCTCAGAGGATTGAGAAGGAATAGGCTGTCTGTCTGTTTGTCTCAGAGGATTGAGAAGGAATAGGCTGTCTGTCTGTTTGTCTCAGAGGATTGAGAAGGAATAGGCTGTCTGTCTGTTTGTCTCAGAGGATTGAGAAGGAATAGGCTGTCTGTCTGTCTGAATCAGAGGATTGAGAAGGAATAGGCTGTCTGTCTGTTTGTCTCAGAGGATTGAGAAGGAATAGGCTGTCTGTCTGTTTGTCTCAGAGGATTGAGAAGGAATACACTGTCTGTCTGTTTGTCTCAGAGGATTGAGAAGGAATAGGCTGTCTGTCTGTTTGTCTCAGAGGATTGAGAAGGAATACGCTGTCTGTCTGTTTGTCTCAGAGGATTGAGAAGGAATACGCTGTCTGTTTGTCTCAGAGGATTGAGAAGGAATAGGCTGTCTGTCTGTTGTCTCAGAGGATTGAGAAGGAATACGCTGTCTGTCTGTTTGTCTCAGAGGATTGAGAAGGAATACGCTGTCTGTCTGTTTGTCTCAGAGGATTGAGAAGGAATAGGCTGTCTGTCTGTCTGTCTCAGAGGATTGAGAAGGAATAGGCTGTCTGTCTGTTTGTCTCAGAGGATTGAGAAGGAATAGGCTGTCTGTCTGTTTGTCTCAGAGGATTAAGAAGGAATAGGCTGTCTGTCTGTTTGTCTCAGAGGATTGAGAAGGAATAGGCTGTCTGTCTGTTTGTCTCAGAGGATTGAGAAGGAATACGCTGTCTGTCTGTTTGAATCAGAGGATTGAGAAGGAATAGGCTGTCTGTCTGTTTGAATCAGAGGATTGAGAAGGAATACGCTGTCTGTCTGTTTGTCTCAGAGGATGGAGAAGGAATACGCTGTCTGTCTGTTTGTCTCAGAGGATTGAGAAGGAATACGCTGTCTGTCTGTTTGTCTCAGAGGATTGAGAAGGAATAGGCTGTCTGTCTGTCTGTCTCAGAGGATTGAGAAGGAATAGGCTGTCTGTCTGTTTGTCTCAGAGGATTGAGAAGGAATAGGCTGTCTGTCTGTTTGTCTCAGAGGATTGAGAAGGAATAGGCTGTCTGTCTGTTTGTCTCAGAGGATTGAGAAGGAATAGGCTGTCTGTCTGTTTGTCTCAGAGGATTGAGAAGGAATACGCTGTCTGTCTGTTTGAATCAGAGGATTGAGAAGGAATAGGCTGTCTGTCTGTTTGAATCAGAGGATTGAGAAGGAATACGCTGTCTGTCTGTTTGTCTCAGAGGATGGAGAAGGAATACGCTGTCTGTCTGTTTGTCTCAGAGGATTGAGAAGGAATACGCTGTCTGTCTGTTTGTCTCAGAGGATTGAGAAGGAATACGCTGTCTGTCTGTTTGAATCAGAGGATTGAGAAGGAATAGGCTGTCTGTCTGTTTGAATCAGAGGATTGAGAAGGAATACGCTGTCTGTCTGTTTGTCTCAGAGGATTGAGAAGGAATACGCTGTCTGTCTGTTTGTCTCAGAGGATTGAGAAGGAATAGGCTGTCTGTCTGTTTGTCTCAGAGGATTGAGAAGGAATAGGCTGTCTGTCTGTTTGTCTCAGAGGATTGAGAAGGAATAGGCTGTCTGTCTGTTTGTCTCAGAGGATTGAGAAGGAATAGGCTGTCTGTCTGTCTGAATCAGAGGATTGAGAAGGAATAGGCTGTCTGTCTGTTTGTCTCAGAGGATTGAGAAGGAATAGGCTGTCTGTCTGTTTGTCTCAGAGGATTGAGAAGGAATACGCTGTCTGTCTGTTTGTCTCAGAGGCTTGAGAAGGAATAGGCTGTCTGTCTGTTTGTCTCAGAGGATTGAGAAGGAATACGCTGTCTGTCTGTTTGTCTCAGAGGATTGAGAAGGAATACGCTGTCTGTCTGAATCAGAGGATTGAGAAGGAATAGGCTGTCTGTCTGTTTGTCTCAGAGGATTGAGAAGGAATACGCTGTCTGTCTGTTTGTCTCAGAGGATTGAGAATGAATACGCTGTCTGTCTGTTTGTCTCAGAGGATTGAGAAGGAATAGGCTGTCTGTCTGTTTGTCTCAGAGGATTGAGAAGGAATACGCTGTCTGTCTGTTTGTCTCAGAGGATTGAGAAGGAATACGCTGTCTGTCTGTTTGTCTCAGAGGATTGAGAAGGAATACGCTGTCTGTCTGTTTGTCTCAGAGGATTGAGAAGGAATAGGCTGTCTGTCTGTTTGTCTCAGAGGATTGAGAAGGAATACGCTGTCTGTCTGTTTGTCTCAGAGGATTGAGAAGGAATACGCTGTCTGTCTGTTTGTCTCAGAGGATTGAGAAGGAATACGCTGTCTGTCTGTTTGAATCAGAGGATTGAGAAGGAATAGGCTGTCTGTCTGTTTGAATCAGAGGATTGAGAAGGAATACGCTGTCTGTCTGTTTGTCTCAGAGGATTGAGAAGGAATACGCTGTCTGTCTGTTTGTCTCAGAGGATTGAGAAGGAATAGGCTGTCTGTCTATTTGTCTCAGAGGATTGAGAAGGAATAGGCTGTCTGTCTGTTTGTCTCAGAGGATTGAGAAGGAATAGGCTGTCTGTCTGTTTGTCTCAGAGGATTGAGAAGGAATAGGCTGTCTGTCTGTCTGAATCAGAGGATTGAGAAGGAATAGGCTGTCTGTCTGTCTGTCTCAGAGGATTGAGAAGGAATAGGCTGTCTGTCTGTTTGTCTCAGAGGATTGAGAAGGAATACGCTGTCTGTCTGTTTGTCTCAGAGGATTGAGAAGGAATAGGCTGTCTGTCTGTTTGTCTCAGAGGATTGAGAAGGAATACGCTGTCTGTCTGTTTGTCTCAGAGGATTGAGAAGGAATACGCTGTCTGTCTGAATCAGAGGATTGAGAAGGAATAGGCTGTCTGTCTGTTTGTCTCAGAGGATTGAGAAGGAATACGCTGTCTGTCTGTTTGTCTCAGAGGATTGAGAAGGAATACGCTGTCTGTCTGTTTGTCTCAGAGGATTGAGAAGGAATAGGCTGTCTGTCTGTTTGTCTCAGAGGATTGAGAAGGAATACGCTGTCTGTCTGTTTGTCTCAGAGGATTGAGAAGGAATACACTGTCTGTCTGAATCAGAGGATTGAGAAGGAATAGGCTGTCTGTCTGTTTGTCTCAGAGGATTGAGAAGGAATACGCTGTCTGTCTGTTTGTCTCAGAGGATTGAGAAGGAATACGCTGTCTGTCTGTTTGTCTCAGAGGATTGAGAAGGAATACGCTGTCTGTCTGTTTGTCTCAGAGGATTGAGAAGGAATACGCTGTCTGTCTGTTTGTCTCAGAGGATTGAGAAGGAATACGCTGTCTGTCTGAATCAGAGGATTGAGAAGGAATAGGCTGTCTGTCTGTTTGTCTCAGAGGATTGAGAAGGAATACGCTGTCTGTCTGTTTGTCTCAGAGGATTGAGAAGGAATACGCTGTCTGTCTGTTTGAATCAGAGGATTGAGAAGGAATACGCTGTCTGTCTGTTTGTCTCAGAGGATTGAGAAGGAATACGCTGTCTGTCTGTTTGTCTCAGAGGATTGAGAAGGAATACGCTGTCTGTCTGTCTGAATCAGAGGATTGAGAAGGAATACGCTGTCTGTCTGTTTGTCTCAGAGGATTGAGAAGGAATACGCTGTCTGTCTGTTTGTCTCAGAGGATTGAGAAGGAATACGCTGTCTGTCTGTTTGTCTCAGAGGATTGAGAAGGAATACGCTGTCTGTCTGTTTGTCTCAGAGGATTGAGAAGGAATAGGCTGTCTGTCTGTTTGTCTCAGAGGATTGAGAAGGAATAGGCTGTCTGTCTGTTTGTCTCAGAGGATTGAGAAGGAATACGCTGTCTGTCTGTTTGTCTCAGAGGGTTGAGAAGGAATACGCTGTCTGTCTGTTTGTCTCAGAGGATTGAGAAGGAATACGCTGTCTGTCTGTCTGAATCAGAGGATTGAGAAGGAATACGCTGTCTGTCTGTTTGTCTCAGAGGATTGAGAAGGAATAGGCTGTCTGTCTGTCTGAATCAGAGGATTGAGAAGGAATAGGCTGTCTGTCTGAATCAGGGGATTGAGAAGGAATAGGCTGTCTGTCTGAATCAGAGGATTGAGACGGAATAGGCTGTCTGTCTGAATCAGGGGATTGAGAAGGAATACGCTGTCTGTCTGTTTGTCTCAGAGGATTGAGAAGGAATAGGCTGTCTGTCTGTCTGAATCAGAGGATTGAGAAGGAATAGGCTGTCTGTCTGAATCAGGGGATTGAGAAGGAATAGGCTGTCTGTCTGAATCAGAGGATTGAGAAGGAATAGGCTGTCTGTCTGAATCAGGGGATTGAGAAGGAATAGGCTGTCTGTCTGTCTGAATCAGAGGATTGAGAAGGAATAGGCAGTCTGTCTGTTTGTCTCAGAGGATTGAGAAGGAATACGCTGTCTGTCTGTCTGAATCAGAGGATTGAGAAGGAATAGGCTGTCTGTCTGTCTGAATCAGAGGATTGAGAAGGAATAGGCTGTCTGTCTGAATCTGAGGACCTAGAAGGAATAGGCTGTCTGTCTGTCTGAATCAGAGGACCTAGAAGGAATAGGCTGTCTGTCTGTCTGAATCAGGGGATTGAGAAGGAATAGGCTGTCTGTCTGTCTCAGAGGATTGAGAAGGAATAGGCTGTCTGTCTGTCTGAATCAGAGGATTGAGAAGGAATAGGCTGTCTGTCTGTTTGTCTCAGAGGATTGAGAAGGAATACGCTGTCTGTCTGTTTGTCTCAGAGGATTGAGAAGGAATACGCTGTCTGTCTGTTTGTCTCAGAGGATTGAGAAGGAATACGCTGTCTGTCTGTTTGTCTCAGAGGATTGAGAAGGAATAGGCTGTCTGTCTGTCTGAATCAGAGGATTGAGAAGGAATAGGCTGTCTGTCTGAATCAGGGGATTGAGAAGGAATAGGCTGTCTGTCTGAATCAGAGGATTGAGAAGGAATAGGCTGTCTGTCTGAATCAGGGGATTGAGAAGGAATAGGCTGTCTGTCTGTCTGAATCAGAGGATTGAGAAGGAATAGGCAGTCTGTCTGTTTGTCTCAGAGGATTGAGAAGGAATACGCTGTCTGTCTGTCTGAATCAGAGGATTGAGAAGGAATAGGCTGTCTGTCTGTCTGAATCAGAGGATTGAGAAGGAATAGGCTGTCTGTCTGAATCAGAGGACCTAGAAGGAATAGGCTGTCTGTCTGTCTGAATCAGAGGACCTAGAAGGAATAGGCTGTCTGTCTGTCTGAATCAGGGGATTGAGAAGGAATAGGCTGTCTGTCTGTCTCAGAGGATTGAGAAGGAATAGGCTGTCTGTCTGTCTGAATCAGAGGATTGAGAAGGAATAGGCTGTCTGTCTGTTTGTCTCAGAGGATTGAGAAGGAATACGCTGTCTGTCTGTTTGTCTCAGAGGATTGAGAAGGAATACGCTGTCTGTCTGTTTGTCTCAGAGGATTGAGAAGGAATACGCTGTCTGTCTGTTTGTCTCAGAGGATTGAGAAGGAATAGGCTGTCTGTCTGTCTGAATCAGAGGATTGAGAAGGAATAGGCTGTCTGTCTGTTTGTCTCAGAGGATTGAGAAGGAATACGCTGTCTGTCTGTTTGTCTCAGAGGATTGAGAAGGAATAGGCTGTCTGTCTGTCTGAATCAGAGGATTGAGAAGGAATAGGCTGTCTGTCTGTCTCAGAGGATTGAGAAGGAATAGGCTGTCTGTCTGTCTGAATCAGAGGATTGAGAAGGAATAGGCTGTCTGTCTGTTTGTCTCAGAGGATTGAGAAGGAATACGCTGTCTGTCTGTTTGTCTCAGAGGATTGAGAAGGAATACGCTGTCTGTCTGTTTGTCTCAGAGGATTGAGAAGGAATACGCTGTCTGTCTGTTTGTCTCAGAGGATTGAGAAGGAATAGGCTGTCTGTCTGTCTGAATCAGAGGATTGAGAAGGAATAGGCTGTCTGTCTGTCTGTCTCAGAGGATTGAGAAGGAATACGCTGTCTGTCTGTTTGTCTCAGAGGATTGAGAAGGAATAGGCTGTCTGTCTGTCTGAATCAGAGGATTGAGAAGGAATACGCTGTCTGTCTGTTTGTCTCAGAGGATTGAGAAGGAATACGCTGTCTGTCTGTTTGTCTCAGAGGATTGAGAAGGAATAGGCTGTCTGTCTGTCTGAATCAGAGGATTGAGAAGGAATAGGCTGTCTGTCTGTTTGTCTCAGAGGATTGAGAAGGAATACGCTGTCTGTCTGTTTGTCTCAGAGGATTGAGAAGGAATACGCTGTCTGTCTGTTTGTCTCAGAGGATTGAGAAGGAATAGGCTGTCTGTCTGTCTGAATCAGAGGATTGAGAAGGAATAGGCTGTCTGTCTGAATCAGAGGACCTAGAAGGAATAGGCTGTCTGTCTGTCTGAATCAGAGGACCTAGAAGGAATAGGCTGTCTGTCTGTCTGAATCAGGGGATTGAGAAGGAATAGGCTGTCTGTCTGTCTGAATCAGAGGATTGAGAAGGAATAGGCTGTCTGTCTGTCTGAATCAGAGGCTTGAGAAGGAATAGGCAGTCTGTCTGAATCAGAGGATTGAGAAGGAATAGGCTGTCTGTCTGTCTGAATCAGAGGATTGAGAAGGAATAGGCAGTCTGTCTGTCTGTCTGAATCAGAGGTTTGTGAAGGAATAGGCTGTCTGTCTGTCTGAATCAGAGGACTGAGAAGGAATAGGCTCTCTGTCTGTCTGTCTGAATCCGAGTGTGAGGTTAGAACAAGGTGTTCTAACCTCACACTCTTCAGCTAATGGTGTTCTGCATGAAACATGCAAATGAAGCTGCCGTCTAATAAAGACACTCTGCATTGGTGTCAACTGGAGACCAATATAATCAATGTTTATGACATCTAGCGTGTATTCATTCTGTTTGGAGTCCCTCTTTTCCTTTGCTTCCAGTTTTAACAAACGTTTTGCAACAGAATTGACGGAATGAAAACACCTTTGCACTATTTGTATTAGTAGCTGTGACCCGCTGTGGTTGGGACCCTCTGTGGTTGGGACCCTCTGTGGTTGGGACCCTCTGTGGTTGGGACCCTCTGTGGTTGGGACCGTCTGTGGTTGGGACCCTCTGTGGTTGGGACCGTCTGTGGTTGGGACCCGCTGTGGTTGGGACCCGCTGTGGTTGGGACCCTCTGTGGTTGGGACCCGCTGTGTTTGGGACCCTCTGTGGTTGGGACCATCTGTGGTTGGGACCCTCTGTGGTTGGGACCCTCTGTGGTTGGGACCCGCTGTGGTTGGGACCCTCTGTGGTTGGGACCCGCTGTGTTTGGGACCCTCTGTGGTTGGGACCCGCTGTGTTTGGGACCCGCTGTGTTTGGGACCATCTGTGGTTGGGACCCTCTGTGGTTGGGACCCGCTGTGTTTGGGACCCGCTGTGGTTGGGACCCGCTGTGTTTGGGACCCTCTGTGTTTGGGACCATCTGTGTTTGGGACCCTCTGTGGTTGGGACCCGCTGTGTTTGGGACCCGCTGTGTTTGGGACCATCTGTGGTTGGGACCCTCTGTGGTTGGGACCCTCTGTGGTTGGGACCCTCTGTGTTTGGGACCCGCTGTGGTTGGGACCCGCTGTGTTTGGGACCCTCTGTGTTTGGGACCATCTGTGTTTGGGACCCTCTGTGGTTGGGACCCGCTGTGGTTGGGACCCGCTGTGTTTGGGACCATCTGTGGTTGGGACCCTCTGTGGTTGGGACCCTCTGTGGTTGGAACCCTCTGTGGTTGGGACCCTCTGTGGTTGGGACCCGCTGTGGTTGGGACCCGCTGTGGTTGGGACCCTCTGTGGTTGGGACCCTCTGTGGTTGGAACCCTCTGTGGTTGGAACCCTCTGTGGTTGGGACCCGCTGTGGTTGGGACCCTCTGTGGTTGGGACCCTCTGTGGTTGGGATCCTCTGTGGTTGGGATCCTCTGTGGTTGGGATCCTCTGTGGTTGGGACCGTCTGTGGTTGGGACCCTCTGTGGTTGGGACCCTCTGTGGTTGGAACCCTCTGTGGTTGGAACCCTCTGTGGTTGGAACCCTCTGTGGTTGGGACCCTCTGTGGTTGGGACCCTCTTCTGGGTTGGCTTAAGGATGGGTGGGGGGGTGGGACAGACCCATGGCTAAAACACGAGGTGACCTTCGGGGAGGAGAGGTTAGAGGTCAATGAGGTCAGAGTGCAGCTGTTGAACTGTATCTTAGAGCGAGAGCAGAGCGGCAATGCAGCTAGCTGTGTGTGTGTGTGTGTGTGTGTGTGTGTGTGTGTGTGTGTGTGTGTGTGTGTGTGTGTGTGTCTGTGTGTGTGTCTGTGTGTGGTGTGTTGAACTGTATCTGAGAGCAGAGCGGGAGCTGTGCAGGTCAGGAATGCAGCATGAGGACTGTCTCACAGCATGTGTTGCGATGTGTGTGTGTGTGTGTGTGTGTGTGTTGTCGGATGTCTGTCTGGAAGGGAGGTATGATTGACTAAGATGGTTTTGTAAATAACACCACTTGTACTGTCACTGGCCTAAACACAATACCCCATAATGTCAAAGTGGAATGGTGTTTTTAGACATTTTTACAAATTAATTAAGAATGAAAAGCTTGAGTCAATAAGTATTCAACCCCTTTGCTATGGAAAGCCTAAATAAGTTCAGGAGTAAAAGTACTTTACTCAGTACTTTGTTGAAGCACCTTTGGCAGTGATTACAGTCTGGAGTCTTCTTGGGTATGACGCTACAAGCTTGGCACACCTGTATTTGGGGAGTTTCTCCCATTCTTCTCTGCAGATCCTCTCAAGCTCTGTCAGGTTGGATGGGGAGGGTCTCTCCAGATATGGGCTCTGGCTGGGCCATTAGCAAACATTTCTAAAAACATGTTTTCACTTTGTCGTTGTGTGTGTGTGTGTGTGTGTGTGGGTGGGTGGGTATTTAGGCTGTAACACAACAAAATGTGGATTAATTCAATGGGTATGAATACTTTCTGAAGGCACTGTATTCTGGTAAACCATGCTCGAGCCGTGCACACAATCCAAACGATGCTATTTACAATATGCTCTGACAGAACTGGTTTTAACAAAATACACTACATTATGCAAAAAGTATGTGGACATCCCTTCAAATAAGTGAATTCAGCCACACCCGTTGCTGACAGGTGTATAAAATCGAGCACACAGCCATGCAATCTCCATAGACAGACATTGGCAGTAGAACGGGCTTTACTGAGGAGCTCAGTGACTTTCAACGTGGCACCGTCATAGGATGCCACCTTTCCAACGAGTCAGTTCATCAAATTTCGACCCTTGTTAGAGCTGCCCCAGTCAACTAACTGTAAGTGCTGTTATTGTGAAGTGGAAATGTCTAGGAGCAACAACTGTTTACCCGGGAAGTGGTAGGCTACACAAGCTTGCTAGCTAACCCCATATTGGGGTTTCTACCTTATTTACTGAGTATCTTTCACACCCAAGGGACTCCATACCTACACAATATACTAAGATGAGTCCCAACTGGCACCCTATTCCCAACATAGTGCACTACTTTTGACCTGGTAATGGGTATATGTTATAGGTGTTTTGACCTGGTAATGGGTATATGTTATAGGTGTTTTGACCAGGTAATGGGTATGTGTTATAGGTGTTTTGACCAAGGTAATGGGTATTGGTAATAGGTGTTTTGACCAAGGTAATGGGTATTGGTAATAGGTGTTTTGACCAAGGTAATGGGTATAGGTAGGTAATAGGTGTTTTGACCCAGGTAATGGGTATAGGTAGGTAATAGGTGTTTTGACCCAGGTAATGGGTATAGGTAGGTAATAGGTGTTTTGACCCAGGTAATGGGTATAGGTAGGTAATAGGTGTTTTGACCCAGGTAATGGTATAGGTAATAGGTGTTTTGACCCAGGTAATGGGTATAGGTAATAGGTGTTTTGACCCAGGTAATGGGTATAGGTAATAGGTGTTTTGACCCAGGTAATGGGTATAGGTAATAGGTGTTTTGACCCAGGTAATGGGTATAGGTAGGTAATAGGTGTTTTGACCCAGGTAATGGGTATAGGTAGGTAATAGGTGTTTTGACCCAGGTAATGGGTATAGGTAATAGGTGTTTTGACCCAGGTAATGGTATAGGTAATAGGTGTTTTGACCAGGTAATGGGTATAGGTAATAGGTGTTTTGACCCAGGTAATGGGTATAGGTAATAGGTATTTTGACCCAGGTAATGGGTATAGGTAGGTAATAGGTGATTTGACCCAGGTAATGGGTATAGGTAATAGGTATTTTGACCCAGGTAATGGGTATTGGTAATAGGTGTTTTGACCCAGGTAATGGGTATTGGTAATAGGTGATTTGACCCAGGTAATGGGTATAGGTAATAGGTATTTTGACCCAGGTAATGGGTATTGGTAATAGGTGTTTTGACCAGGTAATGGGTATAAGTAAAATGTGTTTTGACCCAGGTAATGGGTATATGTAATAGGTGTTTTGACCAAGGTAATGGGTATATGTAATAGGTGTTTTGACCAAGGTAATGGGTATAGGTAATAGGTGTTTTGACCAAGGTAATGGGTATATGTAATAGGTGTTTTGACCAAGGTAATGGGTATAGGTAGGTAATAGGTGTTTTGACCCAGGTAATGGGTATAGGTTATAGGTGTTTTGACCCAGGTAATGGGTATAAGTAATAGGTGTTTTGACCCAGGTAATGGGTATTGGTAATAGGTGTTTTGACCAGGTAATGGGTATAAGTAATAGGTGTTTTGACCCAGGTAATGGGTATATGTAATAGGTGTTTTGACCAAGGTAATGGGTATATGTAATAGGTGTTTTGACCAAGGTAATGGGTATAGGTAATAGGTGTTTTGACCAAGGTAATGGGTATATGTAATAGGTGTTTTGACCAAGGTAATGGGTATAGGTAGGTAATAGGTGTTTTGACCCAGGTAATGGGTATAGGTTATAGGTGTTTTGACCCAGGTAATGGGTATAGGTAATAGGTGTTTTGACCAAGGTAATGGTATAGGTAATAGGTGTTTTGACCAGGTAATGGGTATAGGTAATAGGTGTTTTGACCCAGGTAATGGGTATAGGTAATAGGTGTTTTGACCCAGGTAATGGGTATAGGTAATAGGTGTTTTGAACCCAGGTAACAGGTATAGGTAATAGGTGTTTTGACCCAGGTAATGGGTATATGTAATAGGTGTTTTGACCAGGTAATGGGTATATTTAATAGGTGTTTGGACCAAGGTAATGGGTATAGGTAATAGGTGTTTTGACCCAGTTAATGGGTATAGGTAATAGGTGTTTTGACCAGGTAATGGGTATATTTAATAGGTGTTTTGACCAAGGTAATGGGTATAGGTAATAGGTGTTTTGACCCAGGTAATGGGTATAGGTAATAGGTGTTTTGACCCAGGTAATGGGTATAGGTAATAGGTGTTTTGACCCAGTTAATGGGTATAGGTAATAGGTGTTTTGACCAAGGTAATGGGTATTGGTAATAGGTGTTTTGACCAAGGTAATGGGTATAGGTAGGTAATAGGTGTTTTGACCCAGGTAATGGGTATAGGTAGGTAATAGGTGTTTTGACCCAGGTAATGGGTATAGGTAATAGGTGTTTTGGCCAAGGTAATGGGTATAGGTAATAGGTGTTTTGACCCAGGTAATGGGTATAGGTAATAGGTGTTTTGACCAAGGTAATGGGTATAGGTAATAGGTGTTTTGACCCAGGTAATGGGTATAGGTAATAGGTGTTTTGACCAAGGTAATGGGTATTGGTAATAGGTATTTTGACCAAGGTAATGGGTATAGGTAGGTAATAGGTGTTTTGACCCAGGTAATGGGTATAGGTAGGTAATAGGTGTTTTGACCCAGGTAATGGGTATAGGTAATAGGTGTTTTGGCCAAGGTAATGGGTATAGGTAATAGGTGTTTTGACCCAGGTAATGGGTATAGGTAATAGGTGTTTTGACCAAGGTAATGGGTATAGGTAATAGGTGTTTTGACCCAGGTAATGGGTATAGGTAATAGGTGTTTTGGCCAAGGTAATGGGTATAGGTAATAGGTGTTTTGACCCAGGTAATGGGTATAGGTAATAGGTGTTTTGACCAAGGTAATGGGTATAGGTAATAGGTGTTTTGACCCAGGTAATGGGTATAGGTAATGTGGTGCCGTTTTGAAACGCGGCCTATGGATCTATGGCTCCATACACTCCCTGCTGTCTAACAAGACCTTAATGAACGTTCTATAATCATTCAAGAGAATGGTGAGAGCAACAGCCTGTAGATTAATGAAGGAAATCATTTTTTCCCCCTGAAATAATGGAGTGGTGCAAATGACAAACATGTCATTTTTTTCCCCTTCTAATCTAGACATTCTTTCTACAACAAATATTGCCCTGAGAAATTGACTAAGGAAAGTAAGAAACCAGGAAGTGAATTAGAGAGCCAAAGTAAGCAGCAGTAACACCCTGTTTTGTTAACCTTTAACTCAGCTTGCTGAGGTATTCTGAACCAAACACAGGCAAAAGGGGCCCATAGAGAGACCAAACCAGGGTCTGTATTCATAAAGCATCTCCCCCCTGTACATATAACCCTGTTCGTTATGATCAAAAAGGTCAAACTGGCCCTAGATCAGCACTCCTAGTCTCAGACTCTTTGTGAATACAGGCCCAGATCACACACCAAAAATAATTAGTTAGTCCTTCAGACTCGATTCCACGATTTTCATCTGACCTCTCATCAGTGAGATTACAGATCCAGCTTTAACTTCTCTCTGTCTCACAACCTAAAGGGATTTAGAGAGTGGGTGTGGTCTATTCACACCGAAGACCCCACACCTTCACAAACTCCTCCCACCTCCCCTAGTCCAAACTAACACTGAAGACCCCACACCTTCACAAACTCCTCCCACCTCCCCTAGTCCAAACTAACACTGAAGACCCCACACCTTCACATCTCCTCCCACCTCCCCTAGTCCAAACTAACACTGAAGACCCCACACCTTCACAACTCCTCCAACGTCTCCTAGTCCAAACTAACACTGAAGACCCCACACCTTCACAAACTCCTTCAATCTCCCTTAGTCCAAAATAACACTGAAGACCCCACACCTTCACAAACTCCTGCCACCTCCCCTAGTCCAAACTAACACTGAAGACCCCACACCTTCACAAACTCCTCCCACCTCCCCTAGTCCAAACTAACACTGAAGACCCCACACCTTCACAAACTCCTCCAACGTCCCCTAGTCCAAAATAACACTGAAGACCCCACACCTTCACAAACTCCTCCCACCTCCCCTAGTCCAAACTAACACTGAAGACCCCACACCTTCACAAACTCCTCCCACCTCCCCTAGTCCAAACTAACACTGAAGACCCCACACCTTCACAAACTCCTCCCACCTCCCCTAGTCCAAACTAACACTGAAGACCCCACACCTTCACAAACTCCTTCAATCTCCCCTAGTCCAAAATAACACTGAAGACCCCACACCTTCACAAACTCCTCCAAACTCCCCTAGTCCAAAATAACACTGAAGACCCCACACCTTCACAAACTCCTCCAAACTCCCCTAGTCCAAAATAACACTGAAGACTTCACTCTGCTTCCCTCACCTCTTCCTCACAAACCTGCCCCACCCCACCCCATACCCCCCTCCTCTCCCCCTCCCCCTCCCCAACCCAATTCCAGACTAAAGACAAGTGCTATCTGAAGAGTCCATTGTCTCATGTTTCACACACTGTGCAGAATGCAGAACTCTCCATCAGGCTAGCTGTAGAACACTGGTCCCATCCAGACTATGTCGCCATGTTAAATGTGCAACCAGAGGGGGGGAGAGAGACACAGCGTAGCCTAGTGGTGAGAGCGTTGGACTAGTAACCGAAAGGTTGCAAGATCGAGTCCCCCGAGCTGACAAGGTACAAATCAGTCGTTCTGCCCCTGAACAAGGCAGTTAACCCACTGTTCCTAGGCCGTCATTGAAAATACGAATTTGTTCTTAACTGACTTCCCTAGTTAAATAAAGGTAAAATAAAATGTAAAAAATAAAATGAAACATACAAAGCTGTCCCTTGCCCTCCATTTGGTAAATCTGACCATAATTCTATCCTCCTGATTTCTGCTTACAAGCAAAAATTAAAGCAGGAAGCACCAGTGACTCGATCAATAAAAAAGTGGTCAGGTGAAGCAGATGCTAAGCTACAGGACTGGTTTGCTAGCACGGACTGGAATATGTTCCGGGATTCCTCCAATGGCATTGAGGAGTACACCACATCAGTCATTGGCTTCATTAATAAGTGCATTGATGACGTCGTTACCGTACGTACATACCCCAACCAGAAGCCATGGATTACAGGCATCATCCGCACTGAGCTAAAGGCTAGAGCTGCTGCTTTCAAGGAGCGGGACTCTAACCCGGAAGCTTATAAGATATACCGCTATGCCCTCCGACGAACCATCAAACAGGCAAAGCATCAATACAGGACTAAGATTGAATCGTACTACACCGGCTCTGATGCTCGTCGGATGTGGCAGGGCTTGCAAACCATTACAGTCTACAAAGGGAAGCACAGCCGAGAGCTGACCAGTGACACAAGGCTACCAGACGAGCTAAACTACTCTATGCACGCTTCAAGGCAAGTAACACTGAAACATGCATGAGAGCACCAGCTGTTCCGGAAGACTGTGTGATCACGCTCTCCGCAGCCGATGTAAGACCTTTAAACAGATCAACATTCACAAGGCCGCAGGGCCAGACGGATTACCAGAACGTGTGCTGCGAGCATGCGCTGACCAACTGGCAATTGTCTTCACTGACATTTTCAACCTCTCCCTGTCCGAGTCTGTGATACCAACATGTTTTAAGCAGACCACCATAGTCCTTGTGCCCAAGAACACTAAGGTAACCTGCCTAAATGACTACCGACCCGTAGCACTCACGTCTGCAGCAATGAAGTGCTTTGAAAGGCTGGTAATGGCTCACATCAACACCATTATCCCAGAAACCCTAGACCCACTCCAATTTGCATACCGCCCCAACAGATCCAGATGACGCAATCCCTATTGCACTCCACACTGCCCTTTCCCACCTGGACAAAAGGAACACCTATGTGAGAATGATATTCATTGACTACAGCTCAGCGTTCAACACCATAGTGCTCTCAAAGCGCATCAATAAGCTAAGCAGGTTGAGAGCTTCAAGTTCCTTGGTGTCCACATCACCAACAACTAACATGGTCCAAGCACTTCAAGACAGTCGTGAAGAGGGCACTACAAAACATTTTCCCCCTCAGGAGACTGAAAAGATTTGGCATGGGTCCTCAGATCCTCAAAAGGTTCTATAGCTGCACCATCGAGAGCATCCTGACGGGTTGCATCACTGCCTGGTATGGCAACTGCTCGGCCTCCGACCGCAAGGCGCTACAGAGGGTAGTGTGTACGGCCCAGTACATCACTGGGGCCAAGCTTCCTGCCATCCAGGACTTCTATACCAGGCGGTGTCAGAGGAAGGCTCTAAAAATTGTCAGACTCCAGCCACCCAAGTCATAGACTGTTCTCTCTGCTACCACACGGCAAGTGGTACCGGAGCACCAAGTCTAGGTCCAAGAGGCTTCTAAACAGCTTCTACCCCCAAGCCATAAGACTCCTGAACATCTAACCAAATGGCTACCCAGACTATTTTCATTGCCCTCCTCTCTTTTACACCACTGCTACTCTCTTGTTATCTATGCATAGTCACTTTAATAACTCTACCTACATGTACATATTACCTCAACTAACCGGTGACCCCTCACATTGACTCTGTACCGGTACCTCCCTGTATATAGTCTCACTATTGTTATTTTACTGCTGCTCTTTAATTACTTGTTACTTTTATTTATTTGTCATGTTTTTTTTAATTGCAATGTTGGTTAGGGACTTGTAAGTAAGCATTAGCATGTGACTATTTCAATTTGATTTGACTGCTGGCTGCTATTGTCTTCTATGGTGGCTAGGGTTAGGAGAAGACCACACACACACACACACACACACACACACACACACACACACACACACACACACTGTCTGTAACACACATACACGCTGTCTTAATAGGACTGGGCCAGTCTGTCAGACATTTAACCAGACAGGCAGGCCAGTGCATGACCAGGAAGCCTCTCTATGGTGTGTGAGTGTGTTTAGAGAGAAACTTGGTAGTCTCAGTCAGTATTTAGACCAGCACTGCATCCAGTGTAATTCTAACCCCCCCTAGCCTAACATGCTTGATTTTGCTGATTGCGATTATGACATTTTTGCATGGCAATATGTGACGATTTTGTCAAATTTGTCACAAATTCTCAGACCGAGGGATCAAGTCTGTTGCCTTGTGGCTTGACTGAACCATATTATTTCTTTAAAATCCCTACATTACAGGACTGGAACTTCTGACAACCATACTGTTGACCAGGATTAAAGGACTGGAGGAGACGTTGACAAGGGATTAATCGTTAGATGACTAGTAGCTACAGGTTTAGGAGCTTGTGTTAGGAGGAGTGTTTTGTTACAGAGTCTGAAGTCATTAGCTAGTAGCTACAGGTTTAGGAGCTTGTGTTAGGAGGAGTGTTTTGTTACAGAGTCTGAAGTCATTAGCTAGTAGCTACAGGTTTAGGAGCTTGTGTTAGGAGGATTGTTTTGTTACGAGTCTGAAGTCATTAGCTACAGGTTTAGGAGCTTGTGTTAGGAGGAGTGTTTTGTTACAGAGTCTGAAGTCATTAGCTAGAGGTTTAGGAGCTTGTGTTAGGAGGAGTGTTTTGTTACAGAGTCTGAAGTCATTAGCTAGTAGCTACAGGTTTAGGAGCTTGTGTTAGGAGGAGTGTTTTGTTACAGAGTCTGAAGTCATTAGCTAGTAGCTACAGGTTTAGGAGCTTGTGTTAGGAGGAGTGTTTTGTTACAGAGTCTGAAGTCATTAGCTAGTAGCTACAGGTTTAGGAGCTTGTGTTAGGAGGAGTGTTTTGTTACGAGTCTGAAGTCATTAGCTACAGGTTTAGGAGCTTGTGTTAGGAGGAGTGTTTTGTTACAGAGTCTGAAGTCAGTAGCTAGTAGCTACAGGTTTAGGAGCTTGTGTTAGGAGGATTGTTTTGTTACAGAGTCTGAAGTCATTAGCTAGTAGCTACAGGTTTAGGAGCTTGTGTTAGGAGGAGTGTTTTGTTACAGAGTCTGAAGTCATTAGCTAGTAGCTACAGGTTTAGGAGCTTGTGTTAGGAGGAGTGTTTTGTTACAGAGTCTGAAGTCATTAGCTAGTAGCTACAGGTTTAGGAGCTTGTGTTAGGAGGAGTGTTTTGTTTTACGAGTCTGAAGTCATTAGCTAGTAGCTACAGGTTTAGGAGCTTGTGTTAGGAGGAGTGTTTTGTTACAGAGTCTGAAGTCATTAGCTAGTAGCTACAGGTTTAGGAGCTTGTGTTAGGAGCAGTGTTTTGTTACATTTACATTTACATTTAAGTCATTTAGCAGACGCTCTTATCCAGAGCGACTTACAAATTGGAAAAGAATGATTGCTGTTGTAACAGTGTAGGTTCCGTCCCTCTCTTCGCCCCAACCTGGGCTCGAACCAGGGACCCTTGCACACATCAACAACTGACACTCACGAAGCATCATTAGCTAGTAGCTACAGGTTTAGAATTGTTATTGTTTGAACTTGACATGGACTGAAATAGTAATGGTATTCATTTTGGGTGATGGTACCATTTTTATTTAGGCACAGGAACTCTCTTTTTAATACATTTTGAGCTAATATTCTATTAAGTGGAACAAGAACTCCAAGCAGTAGAATATTTTTTGAGGTGCCGGTACTCGTGAGCTTATGCCCAAGTCAAGTACTGGTAGTGACTACAGGTTTAGAAGGGTTTTTACACTAGAGCAGGTCAGGACATTTCCAAGGAAGAGGTGTGTCTCAACAACAACAGAAGAGGTGTGTGTGTGTGTGTGTGTGTGTGTGTGTGTGTGTGTGTGTGTGTGTGTGTGTGTGTCTCGGCAGCCCAGGTTTCATAGGTTTCAAATGAAACGGGCCCCAGCTTTCCCCACTGACTGTGTGGTGTGCCCACAGCAGCCTTAAGCCTAGACCAGGAGGGGGTGGGGACAACCATGATGACCACAGGGAAGGTTGGAATGAGTGGGGCTTGGATTTGGCTGCCATAGCAACGTAGTAATACCAGGGTCTACAGCCCACTAGGAGCCTGGCAGCAGGAGGTACATTAGTTCTGTAATACCCTCACTGACCTACCTCATACTGCTAGTTAAACTACCCTCACTGACCTACCTCATACTGCTAGTTAAACTACCCTCACTGACCTCATACTGCTAGTTAAACTACCCTCACTGACCTCATACTGTTAGTTAAACTACCCTCACTGACCTACCTCATACTGCTAGTTAAACTACCCTCACTGACCTACCTCATACTGCTAGTTGAACTACCCTCACTGACCTCATACTGCTAGTTAAACTACCCACACTGACCTCATAATGCTAGTTAAACTACCCACACTGACCTCATACTGCTAGTTAAACTACCCACACTGACCTCATACTGCTAGTTAAACTACCCACACTGACCTCATACTGCTAGTTAAACTACCCACACTGACCTCATGCTGCTAGTTAAACTACCCTCACTGACCTCATACTGCTAGTTGAACTACCCTCACTGACCTACCTCATACTGCTAGTTAAACTACCCACACTGACTTCATACTGCTAGTTAAACTACCCTCACTGACCTCATATTGCTAGTTAAACTACCCTCACTGACCTACCTCATACTGCTAGTTAAACTACCCTCACTGACCTCATACTGCTAGTTAAACTACCCTCACTGACCTCATACTGCTAGTTGAACTACCCTCACTGACCTCATACTGCTAGTTGAACTACCCTCACTGACCTCATACTGCTAGTTAAACTACCCTCACTGACCTCATACTGCTAGTTAAACTACCCACACTGACCTCATACTGCTAGTTAAACTACCCTCACTGACCTCCCTCATACTGCTAGTTAAACTACCATCACTGACCTCATACTGCTAGTTAAACTACCCTCACTGACCTACCTCATACTGCTAGTTAAACTACCCTCACTGACCTACCTCATACTGCTAGTTAAACTACCCTCACTGACCTACCTCATACTGCTAGTTAAACTACCCTCACTGACCTCATACTGCTAGTTAAACTACCCTCACTGACCTCATACTGCTAGTTAAACTACCCTCACTGACCTCATACTGCTAGTTAAACTACCCACACTGACCTCATACTGCTAGTTAAACTACCCTCACTGACCTCCCTCATACTGCTAGTTAAACTACCCTCACTGACCTCCCTCATACTGCTAGTTAAACTACCCTCACTGACCTCATACTGCAAGTTAAACTACCCTCACTGACCTCATGCTGCTAGTTAAACTACCCTCACTGACCTCATGCTGCTAGTTAAACTACCCTCACTGACCTCATACTGCTAGTTAAACTACCCTCACTGACCTCATACTGCTAGTTAAACTACCCTCACTGACCTACCTCATACTGCTAGTTGAACTACCCTCACTGACCTACCTCATACTGCTAGTTGAACTACCCTCACTGACCTCATACTGCTAGTTAAACTACCCTCACTGACCTCATACTGCTAGTTAAACTACCCACACTGACCTCATACTGCTAGTTAAACTACCCTCACTGACCTCATACTGCTAGTTGAACTACCCACACTGACCTACCTCATACTGCTAGTTAAACTACCCTCACTGACCTCATACTGCTAGTTAAACTACCCTCACTGACCTCATACTGCTAGTTAAACTACCCTCACTGACCTCATACTGCTAGTTGAACTACCCTCACTGACCTCATACTGCTAGTTGAACTACCCTCACTGACCTCATACTGCTAGTTAAACTACCCTCACTGACCTCATACTGCTAGTTAAACTACCCACACTGACCTCATACTGCTAGTTAAACTACCCTCACTGACCTCCCTCATACTGCTAGTTAAACTACCCTCACTGACCTCATACTGCTAGTTGAACTACCCTCACTGACCTCATACTGCAAGTTAAACTACCCTCACTGACCTCATGCTGCTAGTTAAACTACCCTCACTGACCTCATACTGCTAGTTAAACTACCCTCACTGACCTCATACTGCTAGTTAAACTACCCTCACTGACCTACCTCATACTGCTAGTTGAACTACCCTCACTGACCTACCTCATACTGCTAGTTGAACTACCCTCACTGACCTCATACTGCTAGTTAAACTACCCTCACTGACCTCATACTGCTAGTTAAACTACCCACACTGACCTCATACTGCTAGTTAAACTACCCTCACTGACCTCATACTGCTAGTTGAACTACCCACACTGACCTACCTCATACTGCTAGTTAAACTACCCTCACTGACCTCATACTGCTAGTTAAACTACCCTCACTGACCTACCTCATACTGCTAGTTGAACTACCCTCACTGACCTCATACTGCTAGTTAAACTACCCTCACTGACCTCATACTGCTAGTTAAACTACCCACACTGACCTCATACTGCTAGTTAAACTACCCTCACTGACCTCATACTGCTAGTTGAACTACCCACACTGACCTACCTCATACTGCTAGTTAAACTACCCTCACTGACCTCATACTGCTAGTTAAACTACCCTCACTGACCTCATACTGCTAGTTAAACTACCCTCACTGACCTACCTCATACTGCTAGTTGAACTACCCTCACTGACCTCATACTGCTAGTTAAACTACCCTCACTGACCTCATACTGCTAGTTAAACTACCCTCACTGACCTCATACTGCTAGTTAACCTACCCTCACTGACCTCATACTGCTAGTTAAACTACCCACACTGACCTCATACTGCTAGTTAAACTACCCACACTGACCTCATACTGCTAGTTAAACTACCCTCACTGACCTCATACTGCTAGTTGAACTACCCACACTGACCTACCTCATACTGCTAGTTAAACTACCCTCACTGACCTCATACTGCTAGTTAAACTACCCTCACTGACCTCATACTGCTAGTTAAACTACCCTCACTGACCTACCTCATACTGCTAGTTGAACTACCCTCACTGACCTCATACTGCTAGTTAAACTACCCTCACTGACCTCATACTGCTAGTTAAACTACCCTCACTGACCTCATACTGCTAGTTAAACTACCCACACTGACCTCATACTGCTAGTTAAACTACCCTCACTGACCTCATACTGCTAGTTAAACTACCCTCACTGACCTCATACTGCTAGTTAAACTACCCACACTGACCTCATACTGCTAGTTAAACTACCCACACTGACCTACCTCATACTGCTAGTTAAACTACCCTCACTGACCTCATACTGCTAGTTAAACTACCCTCACTGACCTCATGCTGCTAGTTAAACTACCCTCACTGACCTACCTCATACTGCTAGTTGAACTACCCTCACTCACCTCATACTGCTAGTTGAACTACCCTCACTGACCTCATACTGCTAGTTGAACTACCCTCACTGACCTCATACTGCTAGTTGAACTACCCTCACTGACCTCATACTGCTAGTTGAACTACCCTCACTGACCTCATACTGCTAGTTGAACTACCCTCACTGACCTCATACTGCTAGTTGAACTACCCTCACTGACCTCATACTGCTAGTTAAACTACCCTCACTGACCTCATACTGCTAGTTGAACTACCCTCACTGACCTACCTCATACTGCTAGTTAAACTACCCACACTGACCTCATACTGCTAGTTAAACTACCCTCACTGACCTACCTCATACTGCTAGTTAAACTACCCTCACTGACCTACCTCATACTGCTAGTTAAACTACCCACACTGACCTACCTCATACTGCTAGTTAAACTACCCACACTGACCTACCTCATACTGCTAGTTAAACTACCCTCACTGACCTCATACTGCTAGTTGAACTACCCTCACTGACCTCATACTGCTAGTTAAACTACCCTCACTGACCTCATACTGCTAGTTAAACTACCCTCACTGACCTACCTCATACTGCTAGTTAAACTACCCACACTGACCTCATACTACTAGTTAAACTACCCTCACTGACCTCATACTGCTAGTTAAACTACCCTCACTGACCTCATACTGCTAGTTGAACTACCCTCACTGACCTACCTCATACTGCTAGTTAAACTACCCTCACTGACCTACCTCATACTGCTAGTTAAACTACCCTCACTGACCTCATACTGCTAGTTGAACTACCCTCACTGACCTCATACTGCTAGTTGAACTACCCTCACTTACCTACCTCATACTGCTAGTTAAACTACCCTCACTTACCTACCTCATACTGCTAGTTAAACTACCCTCACTGACCTACCTCATACTGCTAGTTAAACTACCCTCACTGACCTACCTCATACTGCTAGTTAAACTACCCTCACTGACCTCATACTGCTAGTTGAACTACCCTCACTGACCTCATACTGCTAGTTAAACTACCCTCACTGACCTCATACTGCTAGTTAAACTACCCTCACTGACCTCATACTGCTAGTTAAACTACCCTCACTGACCTACCTCATACTGCTAGTTAAACTACCCTCACTGACCTACCTCATACTGCTAGTTAAACTACCCTCACTGACCTACCTCATACTGCTAGTTAAACTACCCTCACTGACCTACCTCATACTGCTAGTTAAACTACCCTCACTGACCTACCTCATACTGCTATTTAAACTACCCTCACTGACCTCATACTGCTAGTTGAACTACCCTCACTGACCTCATACTGCTAGTTGAACTACCCTCACTGACCTCATACTGCTAGTTAAACTACCCTCACTGACCTCATACTGCTAGTTGAACTACCCTCACTGACCTCATACTGCTAGTTGAACTACCCTCACTGACCTCATACTGCTAGTTAAACTACCCTCACTGACCTACCTCATACTGCTAGTTAAACTACCCTCACTGACCTCATACTAGGGATGCCGTCTGGACCGACAGCCTTGTGAGGGTTAACATGCTTAAATGTCTTACTCTCGTCGGTCACAGAGAACGAGAGCCCACAGTCCGTGGTAGCGGGTTGCGTCGGTGGCACTGTGTTATCCTCAAAGTGGAAGAAGGTGTTTAGCTTGTCCGGAAGAAAGACGTTGGTGTCCTGCGGGGCTGGTTCCCTTTGTAGTCTGTGATTGTCTGTAGACCCTCCCACATGCGTCTCATGTCTGAGCCGTTGAATTGCGACTCCACTTTCTCTCTGTACTGACGTTTTGGCTGTTTGATTGCCTTATGGAGGGAATAACTACACTGTTTGTATTCAACCATATTCCCAGTCACCTTGCCATGGTTAAATGTGGTGGTTTGCACGAATGCTGCCATCTATCCACAGTTTTCCTTGTTTGGGTAGGTTTTAATAGTCACAGTGGGTACAACATCTCCTATACACTTCCTGATGAATTCAGTCACCTTATCTGTGTATTCGTCAATGTTATTCTCAGAGGATACCTGGAACATGTCCGAGTAATCATGAAGCATGGATTCCGATTGGTCAGACCAGCGTTGAATAGACCTTAGGACGGATACTTCCTGTTTGAGTTTCTGCCTATGGGATGCTGGCCTTCTGTGTTCTTTTGCCCATCTTAATCATTCTTTTTATTGGCCAGTCTGAGATGTGGCTTTTTCTTTGCAACTCTGCCTAGAAGGTCAGCATCCCGGAGTCGCCTCTTCACTGTTGACGTTGAGACTGGTGTTTTGCGGGTGAGGCGTCTGTTTCTCAAACTAGACACTCTTGCTCAGTTGCTCAGTTGTGGAGACATCTTGCTCAGTTGTGGAGACATCTTGCTCAGTTGTGGAGACATCTACCACCCCACTACCACTATCAGATTAGAGCCATAATGGAGACTAGACATCTACCACCCCACTATCACTATCAGAATAGAGCCATAATGGAGACTAGACATCCACCACCCCACTACCACTATCATATTAGAGCCATAATGGAGACATCTACCACCCCACTACCACTATCAGATTAGAGCCATAATGGAGACATCTACCACCCCACTACCACTATCAGATTAGAGCCATAATGGAGACTAGACATCTACCACCCCACTACCACTATCAGATTAGAGCCATAATGGAGACATCTACCACCCCACTACCACTATCAGATTAGAGCCATAATGGAGACATCTACCACCCCACTACCACTATCAGATTAGAGCCATAATGGAGACTAGACATCTACCACCCCACTACCACTATCAGATTAGAGCCATAATGGAGACATCTACCACCCCACTATCAGATTAGAGCCATAATGGAGACTAGACATCTACCACCCCACTACCACTATCAGATTAGAGCCATAATGGAGACTAGACATCTACCACCCCACTACCACTATCAGATTAGAGCCATAATGGAGACATCTACCACCCCACTACCACTATCAGATTAGAGCCATAATGGAGACATCTACCACCCCACTACCACTATCAGATTAGAGCCATAATGGAGACATCTACCACCCCACTACCACTATCAGATTAGAGCCATAATGGAGACTAGACATCTACTACCCCACTACCACTATCAGATTAGAGCCATAATGTAGACATCTACCACCCCACTACCACTATCAGATTAGAGCCATAATGGAGACATCTACCACCCCACTACCACTATCAGATTAGAGCCATAATGGAGACTAGACATCTACCACCCCTCTACCACTATCAGATTAGAGCCATAATGGAGACTAGACATCTACCACCCCACTACCACTATCAGATTAGAGCCATAATGGAGACATCTACCACCCCACTACCACTATCAGATTAGAGCCATAATGGAGACTAGACATCTACCATCCCACTACCACTATCAGATTAGAGCCATAATGGAGACATCTACCACCCCACTACCACTATCAGATTAGAGCCATAATGGAGACATCTACCACCCCACTACCACTATCAGATTAGAGCTATAATGGAGACATCTGTCACCCCACTACCAGATTAAAGCCATAATGGAGACATCTACCACACCACTACCACTATCAGATTAGAGCCATAATGGAGGCATCTACCACCCCACTACTACTATCAGATTAGAGCCATAATGGAGACATCTACCACCCCACTACTACTATCAGATTAGAGCCATAATGGAGACTAGGTATCTACCACCCCACTACCACTATCAGATTAGAGCCATAATGGAGACTAGACATCTACCACCCCACTACCACTATCAGATTAGAGCCATAATGGAAACATCTACCACCCCACTACTACTACCAGATTAGAGCCATAATGGAGACTAGACATCTACCATCCCACTACCACTATCAGATTAGAGCCATAATGGAGACTAGGCATCTACCACCCCACTACCACTATCAGATTAGAGCCATAATGGAGACTAGACATCTACCACTATCAGATTAGAGCCATAATGGAGACTAGACATCTACCACCCCACTACCACTATCAGATTAGAGCCATAATGGAGACATCTACCACCCCACTACCACTATCAGATTAGAGCCATAATGGAGACTAGACATCTACCACCCCACTACCACTATAAGATTAGAGCCATAATGGAGACTAGACATCTACCACCCCACTACCACTATCAGATTAGAGCCATAATGGAGACATCTACCACCCCCACTACCACTATCAGATTAGAGCCATAATGGAGACATCTACCACCCCACTACCACTATCAGATTAGAGCCATAATGGAGACTAGACATCTACCACCCCACTACTACTATCAGATTAGAGCCATAATGGAGACATCTACCACCCCACTACTACTATCAGATTAGAGCCATAATGGAGACTAGGTATCTACCACCCCACTACCACTATCAGATTAGAGCCATAATGGAGACTAGACATCTACCACCCCACTACCACTATCAGATTAGAGCCATAATGGAAACATCTACCACCCCACTACTACTACCAGATTAGAGCCATAATGGAGACTAGACATCTACCATCCCACTACCACTATCAGATTAGAGCCATAATGGAGACTAGGCATCTACCACCCCACTACCACTATCAGATTAGAGCCATAATGGAGACTAGACATCTACCACTATCAGATTAGAGCCATAATGGAGACTAGACATCTACCACCCCACTACCACTATCAGATTAGAGCCATAATGGAGACATCTACCACCCCACTACCACTATCAGATTAGAGCCATAATGGAGACTAGACATCTACCACCCCACTACCACTATAAGATTAGAGCCATAATGGAGACTAGACATCTACCACCCCACTACCACTATCAGATTAGAGCCATAATGGAGACATCTACCACCCCACTACCACTATCAGATTAGAGCCATAATGGAGACATCTACCACCCCACTACCACTATCAGATTAGAGCCATAATGGAGACTAGACATCTACCACCCCACTACCACTATCAGATTAGAGCCATAATGGAGACATCTACCACCCCCCTACCACTATCAGATTAGAGCCATAATGGAGACTAGATATCTACCACTATCAGATTAGAGCCATAATGGAGACTAGACATCTACCACTATCAGATTAGAGCCATAATGGAGACTAGACATCTACCACTATCAGATTAGAGCCATAATGGAGACATCTACCACCCCACTACCACTATCAGATTAGAGCCATAATGGAGACATCTACCACCCCACTACCACTATCAGATTAGAGCCATAATGGAGAATAGACATCTACCACCCCACTACCACTATCAGATTACAGCCATAATGGAGACATCTACCACCCCACTACCACTATCAGATTAGAGCCATAATGGAGACATCTACCACCCCACTACCACTATCAGATTAGAGCCATAATGGAGACTAGACATCTACCACTATCAGATTAGAGCCATAATGGAGACTAGACATCTACCACTATCAGATTAGAGCCATAATGGAGACATCTACCACCCCACTACCACTATCAGATTAGAGCCATAATGGAGACTAGACATCTACCACCTCACTACCACTATCAGATTAGAGCCATAATGGAGACATCTTCCACCCCACTACCACTATCAGATTAGAGCCATAATGGAGACATCTACCATCCCACTACCACTATCAGATTAGAGCCATAATGGAGACTAGACATCTACCACCCCTCTACCACTATCAGATTAGAGCCATAATGGAGACATCTACCACCCCACTACCACTATCAGATTAGAGCCATAATGGAGACATCTACCACCCCACTACCACTATCAGATTAGAGCCATAATGGAGACATCTACCACCCCACTACCACTATCAGATTAGAGCCATAATGGAGACATCTACCACCCCACTACCACTATCAGATTAGAGCCATAATGGAGACTAGACATCTACCACTATCAGATTAGAGCCATAATGGAGACATCTACCACCCCACTACCACTATCAGATTAGAGCCATAATGGAGACATCTACCACCCCACTACCACTATCAGATTAGAGCCATAATGGAGAATAGACATCTACTACCACTATCAGATTACAGCCATAATGGAGACATCTACCACCCCACTACCACTATCAGATTGGAGCCATAATGGAGACATCTACCACCCCACTACCACTATCAGATTAGAGCCATAATGGAGACTAGACATCTACCACTATCAGATTAGAGCCATAATGGAGACTAGACATCTACCACTATCAGATTAGAGCCATAATGGAGACATCTACCACCCCACTACCACTATCAGATTAGAGCCATAATGGAGACTAGACATCTACCACCTCACTACCACTATCAGATTAGAGCCATAATGGAGACATCTTCCACCCCACTACCACTATCAGATTAGAGCCATAATGGAGACATCTACCACCCCACTACCACTATCAGATTAGAGCCATAATGGAGACTAGACATCTACCACCCCTCTACCACTATCAGAGTAGAGCCATAATGGAGACTAGACATCTACCACTATAAGATTAGAGCCATAATGGAGACTAGACATCTACCACCCCACTACCACTATCAGACTAGAGCCATAATGGAGACATCTACCACCCTACTACCACTATCAGATTAGAGCCATAATGGAGACATCTACCATCCCACTACCACTATCAGATTAGAGCCATAATGGAGACATCTACCACCCCACTACCACTATCAGATTAGAGCCATAATGGAGACATCTACCATCCCACTACCACTATCAGATTAGAGCCATAATGGAGACTAGACATCTACCACCCCACTACCACTATCAGATTAGAGCCATAATGGAGACATCTACCACCCCACTACCACTATCAGATTAGAGCCATAATGGAGACATCTACCACCCCACTACCACTATCAGATTAGAGCCATAATGGAGACATCTACCACCCCACTACCACTATCAGATTAGAGCCATAATGGAGACTAGACATCTACCACCCCACTACCACTATCAGATTAGAGCCATTATGGAGACATCTACCACCCCACTACCACTATCAGATTAGAGCCATAATGGAGACATCTACCACCCCACTACCACTATCAGATTAGAGCCATAATGGAGACTAGACATCTACCACCCCACTACCACTACCACTATCAGATTAGAGCCATAATGGAGACATCTACCACCCCACTACCACTATCAGATTAGAGCCATAATGGAGACATCTACCACCCCACTACCACTATCAGATTAGAGCCATAATGGAGACTAGACATCTACCATCCCACTACCACTATCAGATTAGAGCCATAATGGAGACTAGACATCTACCATCCCACTACCACTATCAGATTAGAGCCATAATGGAGACATCTACCACCCCACTACCACTATCAGATTAGAGCCATAATGGAGACTAGACATCTACTACCCCACTACCACTATCAGATTAGAGCCATAATGGAGACTAGACATCTACCATCCCACTACCACTATCAGATTAGAGCCATAATGGAGACTAGACATCTACCACTATCAGATTAGAGCCATAATGGAGACTAGACATCTACCTCCCCACTACCACTATCAGATTAGAGCCATAATGTAGACATCTACCACCCCACTACCACTATCAGATTAGAGCCATAATGGAGACTAGACATCTACCTCCCCACTACCACTATCAGATTAGAGCCATAATGGAGACATCTACCACCCCACTACCACTATCAGATTAGAGCCATAATGGAGACTAGACATCTACTACCCCACTACCACTATCAGATTAGAGCCATAATGGAGACTAGACATCTACCTCCCCACTACCACTATCAGATTAGAGCCATAATGGAGACATCTACCACCCCACTACCACTATCAGATTAGAGCCATAATGGAGACTAGACATCTACCACCCCACTACCACTATCAGATTAGAGCCATAATGGAGACTAGACATCTACCACCCCACTACCACTATCAGATTAGAGCCATAATGGAGACTAGACATCTACCACCCCACTACCACTATCAGATTAGAGCCATAATGGAGACTAGACATCTACCATCCCACTACCACTATCAGATTAGAGCCATAATGGAGACATCTACCACCCCACTACCACTATCAGATTAGAGCCATAATGGAGACATCTACCACCCCACTACCACTATCAGATTAGAGCTATAATGGAGACATCTGTCACCCCACTACCAGATTAAAGCCATAATGGAGACATCTACCACCCCACTACTACTATCAGATTAGAGCCATAATGGAGACATCTACCACCCCACTACTACTATCAGATTAGAGCCATAATGGAGACTAGGTATCTACCACCCCACTACCACTATCAGATTAGAGCCATAATGGAGACTAGACATCTACCACCCCACTACCACTATCAGATTAGAGCCATAATGGAAACATCTACCACCCCACTACTACTACCAGATTAGAGCCATAATGGAGACTAGACATCTACCATCCCACTACCACTATCAGATTAGAGCCATAATGGAGACTAGGCATCTACCACCCCACTACCACTATCAGATTAGAGCCATAATGGAGACATCTACCACCCCACTACCACTATCAGATTAGAGCCATAATGGAGACATCTACCACCCCACTACCACTATCAGATTAGAGCTATAATGGAGACATCTGTCACCCCACTACCAGATTAAAGCCATAATGGAGACATCTACCACACCACTACCACTATCAGATTAGAGCCATAATGGAGGCATCTACCACCCCACTACTACTATCAGATTAGAGCCATAATGGAGACATCTACCACCCCACTACTACTATCAGATTAGAGCCATAATGGAGACTAGGTATCTACCACCCCACTACCACTATCAGATTAGAGCCATAATGGAGACTAGACATCTACCACCCCACTACCACTATCAGATTAGAGCCATAATGGAAACATCTACCACCCCACTACTACTACCAGATTAGAGCCATAATGGAGACTAGACATCTACCATCCCACTACCACTATCAGATTAGAGCCATAATGGAGACTAGGCATCTACCACCCCACTACCACTATCAGATTAGAGCCATAATGGAGACATCTACCACCCCACTACCACTATCAGATTAGAGCCATAATGGAGACTAGACATCTACCACCCCACTACCACTATAAGATTAGAGCCATAATGGAGACTAGACATCTACCACCCCACTACCACTATCAGATTAGAGCCATAATGGAGACATCTACCACCCCACTACCACTATCAGATTAGAGCCATAATGGAGACATCTACCACCCCACTACCACTATCAGATTAGAGCCATAATGGAGACTAGACATCTACCACCCCACTACCACTATCAGATTAGAGCCATAATGGAGACATCTACCACCCCCCTACCACTATCAGATTAGAGCCATAATGGAGACTAGATATCTACCACTATCAGATTAGAGCCATAATGGAGACTAGACATCTACCACTATCAGATTAGAGCCATAATGGAGACATCTACCACCCCACTACCACTATCAGATTAGAGCCATAATGGAGACATCTACCACCCCACTACCACTATCAGATTAGAGCCATAATGGAGACTAGACATCTACCACCCCACTACCACTATCAGATTAGAGCCATAATGGAGACTAGACATCTACCACTATCAGATTAGAGCCATAATGGAGACATCTACCACCCCACTACCACTATCAGATTAGAGCCATAATGGAAACTAGACATCTACCACCTCACTACCACTATCAGATTAGAGCCATAATGGAGACATCTTCCACCCCACTACCACTATCAGATTAGAGCCATAATGGAGACATCTACCACCCCACTACCACTATCAGATTAGAGCCATAATGGAGACTAGACATCTACCACCCCTCTACCACTATCAGATTAGAGCCATAATGGAGACTAGACATCTACCACTATAAGATTAGAGCCATAATGGAGACTAGACATCTACCACCCCACTACCACTATCAGACTAGAGCCATAATGGAGACATCTACCACCCTACTACCACTATCAGATTAGAGCCATAATGGAGACATCTACCATCCCACTACCACTATCAGATTAGAGCCATAATGGAGACATCTACCACCCCACTACCACTATCAGATTAGAGCCATAATGGAGACATCTACCATCCCACTACCACTATCAGATTAGAGCCATAATGGAGACTAGACATCTACCACCCCACTACCACTATCAGATTAGAGCCATAATGGAGACATCTACCACCCCACTACCACTATCAGATTAGAGCCATAATGGAGACATCTACCACCCCACTACCACTATCAGATTAGAGCCATAATGGAGACATCTACCACCCCACTACCACTATCAGATTAGAGCCATAATGGAGACTAGACATCTACCACCCCACTACCACTATCAGATTAGAGCCATAATGGAGACATCTACCACCCCACTACCACTATCAGATTAGAGCCATAATGGAGAACATCTACCTACCCCCACTACCACTATCAGATTAGAGCTAATGGGAGACTAGACATCTACCACCCCCACTACCACTATCAGATTAGAGCCATAATGGAGACATCTACCACCCCACTACCACTATCAGATTAGAGCCATAATGGAGACATCTACCACCCCACTACCACTATCAGATTAGAGCCATAATGGAGACTAGACATTCTACCATACCCCCTATCAGATTAGAGCCATAATGGAGACTAGGACATCTACCAATTCCACTTACCCACTATCAGATTAGAGCCATAATGGAGGACATTCTACCACCCCCACTACCACTATCTAGCGATTATTGAGCCATAATGGAGACTAGAACATCTTACTACCCTCACTACCACTATCAGATTAGAGCCATAATGAGACTAGACATTTCTACCATTCCCACTCACAACTAATCAGATTAGAGCCCATAATGGAGACTAGGACATCTAACCACTATCAGATTAGAGCCATAATTGAGACTAGGACATCTACCTCCCCACTACCACTATCAGATTAGAGCCATAATGTAGACATCTACCACCCACTACCACTATCAGATTAGAGCCATAATGGAGACTAGACATCTACCTCCCCACTACACTATCAGATTAGAGCCTAAGGAGACATCTACCACCCCACTACCACTATCAGATAGAGCCTAATGGAGACTAGACATCTACTACCCCACTACCACTATCAGATTAGAGCCATAATGGAGACTAGACATCTACCTCCCCACTACCATATCAGATTAGAGCCATAATGGAGAATCTACCACCCACTACCACATCAGATTAGAGCATATAATGGAGACTAGACATCTACCACTCCACTACCACTATCAGATTAGAGCCATAATGGAGACTAGACATCTACCACCCCACTACCACTATCAGATTAGAGCCATAATGGAGACTAGACATCTACCACCCCACTACCACTATCAGATTAGAGCCATAATGGAGACATCTACCACCCCACTACCACATCAGATTAGAGCCAATAATGGAGACATCTACCACCCCACTACCACTATCAGATTAGAGCCTAATGGAGACATCTACCATCCCACTACCACTATCAGATTAGAGCATATGGAGACTAGACATCTACCACCCCACTACCACTATCAGATTAGAGCCATAATGGAGACATCTACCACCCCACTGCCACTATCAGATTAGAGCCATAATGGAGACTAGACATCTACCACCCCACTACCACTATCAGATTAGAGCCATAATGGAGACATCTACCATCCCACTACCACTATCAGATTAGAGCCATAATGGAGACTAGACATCTACCACCCCACTACCACTATCAGATTAGAGCCATAATGGAGACATCTACCACCCCACTACCACTATCAGAATAGAGCCATAATGGAGACTAGACATCTACCACCCCACTACCACTATCAGATTAGAGCCATAATGGAGACATCTACCATCCCACTACCACTATCAGATTAGAGCCATAATGGGATGAGACTAGACATCTACCACCCCACTACCACTATCAGATTAGAGCCATAATGAGACATCTACCACCCACCACTACCACTATCAATAGAGCCATAATGGAGACATCACTACCACCCCCACTACCACTATCAGATAGAGCCATATGGAGACATCTACCACCCCACTACCACTATCAGATTAGAGCCATATGGAGACTAGACATCTACCACCACCCCCTACCACTATCAGATTAGAGCCATAATGGAGACATCTACCACCCCACTACACATATCAGATTAGAGCCATAATGGAGACATCTACCACCCCACTACCACTATCAGATTAGAG